>NW_027394279.1:467703-597703 GCF_049309525.1 Garra rufa | reverse complement strand
TTCCCTCAAATATATGCATACAGCACTTCATGTTTTGCCATTTCTTCCAAGTAAACATGGGCGGAAAAAAGAGTATTGTCTGTCTCGTTTTTCATGACGTTGTGTTTCCAAGCAATACCATTGTCAAATGTGTTAAATCAGAAGGGTGTATTTATTAAAGATTACAAAGAAATGACAGGACCTCGTATGACAAAAGGTGATTACATAAAATAAAAACAGCACAAATGGATATCGTTACCTCTACGTACTCATTTTGTGTCAAACTGAATATGTAGCAAAATTAGGTAAAATAGTTCTTATCTTAAATAGCAGTAGCACAATCTTAAATCCTGGGCGCGAAGTGTGTTCACAAACGCGTCACCAACACAGACACTTTCCATGCATGCTATTGGATGAAGGCATCAAATACGTCATGCAGGTCGGACCCCGCACGTAGTTGCTTGCGCTATTCGCCGGGAAAATAACCTGGAGAAAGTTATCGATATTATAGTAATGGACAAAGTGTGTGAGTGGCAACAATTTTTATTTACTTTGTTGAAAAGCGTAGCGGTTACATATAAAAAACTGGGTTATCCCTCACCACAGATCGTTTGAAAACACGAAATCTCCACTCGGCCCACCGTCTACTAACCCTAATTTACTAAAAGCCAGTTTTGGTACCATATGGCACACACATGGTTCATACAGTCGGATTCTGTTTGAATCATTTACACACTGCTGTGCTCAATCTTAAACACTTGGAACTTTTCTACCTTTCTAATGATACAGTCTGAGTTAGATTTTTTTTCTCTTTTTTGAGATATTGTTAAAGAACATGAATATATTGACCAAAAACAACACATGAGACAAGTACTGCACCTTGATGAAAGTATTTGTTTCTCACCATGTTGTAAAATCCTTCAGTACATCATTGCAATAAGGCTGCGTTTTGCACTGAAAATCAGCACATATTCTAAATACAATATAGTACATAAATGTTTGTGGAGAAAAAAACACCTTAGCACCATCTCTTATTGTAGCTGGATATGGGCACTTTGTCCACATTACAGCCAATGTCCTTCCTCGCAAGACAGCAAGGGAAGAATTTTCTCGAATGACTCCATCCTTGCCCAGACTCGGCTTCTATTAGGTTACAGTCCTCCTCCATTGCTTGAATGAGGGGTATAACATACAGTCAGAGATCATAAACCTTCCACTGCTATGCATAAGAGAAAAGGAAAATAAGGGAGAGTGTTGTGGGAGGTACTGTAATGATGGAAAAAGTTTCTGGTTGCTTTAGTCCAATACCTAGTCTGACCAATAATTAGTCTGTCTAAAAATGTGAGTGTGTGCTCTGTATTGTTAAAAACCCATTTTTGTCATGCCAGTGTAATGAGCCCATTCTGTGTGATTACAGCATATAGTGATGTTCCCACAGCGTTGGTCATTCAGGTCATTCAAAATAACTTTGTGACAAAAGATGTTTCTCCCTATTCCTCTTCCTCTTTCTGCAACACTGCCTTTCAGTTTTGTTGAAAACAAAAATTCACCTGTTGCCTTTTTATAGTGCTTACACCTTGATTGTTGAGTTTACAGTTAAGCACCTAAGTGTCTACACACCTGATAGCCATGTTTGATCAATTGGTTCATATGTGTAGTATTTTGGAAAGCAGTGTCTTAAAATGGCAAAGAAGTGGCATCATGTCAGATTTCTGTGTCTAATGTAGAGAAGTGTATTTAGTGTCTTGCAAAACAATATGTGTGGTGTTTTGTAAAAAGTGTGAGGCTGAGAATGTTCTTATAGTTGTGTAGATTTGGGCTGAGGTTTTGCTCCTTGGGTGTCAGGTTTCACTAACTGTGTTATTTTTAATTTTAGTGTGTTAGCAATCATGAAAAACTGTAAATGATTATATTCATGTTTATTATTCAAATCTATTTTTTTTTTTTTGCACAAGTTGGATAGGTTTAGGACAGGGGTGTCCAAACTTGGCCCTGGAGGGAACTTGGTCTGATGTCTGGAAGCTGCCTCAACACAAGCCTGGAAGTTTTCTAGTGTGCATAGTAAGACCTTAAGACGCTGGTTCAGGTGTGTTGGGGTTGGAGCCAAAATAATTAACCTGATATAAAAGTCAGAAGATGTCTATGAAATGTATAATATACTGAAACAAATATGTCTGTGGACATATGTTGTATTGGTATCTTTAAGTAGACAAAGCACACACACTGACAACATGAACAAGTAACTAACTAACTCAATGTCCTTTTTTCAAAGTGTAATTGACGTTATTTAATTCATTGCATCGTCCAGGAATTCAGTGTCTCCATCCACACTTTCTTCTGGCTCCGGGGGTGCTACAGCCAGAAGTGGATCCAGCAATTCCCCACTCTGACCTGGATCCAAGGATGCCCCTCCTTTAACTGGATCAGGTGATTCCACATCTTGTTGTGGATTCTAGGGATGCTTGATCCTGTGCTTCCTCATTGGTAGGTGAAGTCAGGCATTTTATGCTTAGGACTTGCTTTTAAACATGCCGTACTCTCAGTTGCAACGGTAGTTGCTTCACTAAATCATCTGGATTGCCTGCATAGAAGTGGGCTGGCACAACATAATCATCCAGCCCACTGTAAAGTAGGATAAGGGTGTTGTTTTTTTATTACAGTGTATTTAACATATTTTTTAATGAATTTTGATATTTTTATGTATCTTATGAATTTAATTAATTATAATAAATGTATTTAAATGAACTTGTTTTTACTGAATTAACTGTATTACATTTTTAAATGATCTTGTTTCTAATGAAGATATTTATTTGTATATAGTACTTTATGTATATATTTATTATAATGCATATATCCAAATTTTAAATTAATTTTATTGAACATGTTTTAATGAATTTAGTATAATATTGTATTTAAATTCACTTGTTTTTAATGATCATGTGTATTTGTATTTTATATTCATTTATTCATTACTAATTAAGAATGTATTTATTTATTTATTTATAATAATGCATGTATTCAATTTATTTTAAATAAATTATTCTGAACTTGTTTTTAATGAATTTAGTTCGTTATTTGCAATACATCAATTATTACAATAAACTTTACAGTAAAATCTAATTGGCTCAAGTTGCTGGTAAGTATAATCACATAGATAGATTTAATATAATTTTAAATGAATATAACTGTAATTGAATTTTTTTTTTTTTTTAGGTTATAGTTAATTTATATGATATAATCAATAATTCCATTTCTTTATTTAAATTCAACTTTACTGGATGGTTACAGTGAATAGCTTATAATAATACATCAAACTAATAAGAGCACAGTTATTGTGTAAAGGCTGGCAAATGAGACCCTGGAACTCTGCATAACTAATGAGCTGTCAATCATTCTGGATTCATCCGTCCACCAGCGGTCCTTGCTTCAGGTGAGTACCGAAAGATTTCTGAGGTAATTTTTCAATCAAAGATTATCTAAATACGTGTGGAGCAATGAATTTTAAGTAGTTAAACTTATTTATTTGAAAATAAGTATTTTGTTATGAATAAATGTTAATTTCCGCTAAGTTTTACGATAATTCGTCCCGTGAGGGAACTATATGTGATGTGTTTACGTTTCTGTCTGGCATCTAATCCTTATCCTTTTGTCGAAAACATTAACTGATGTGATCAGTGTTCGTTATTTGATGGATAATCCGGTAGAAAACGCCAATTTTTATATAAAATGAGCCTCAGATGTATACATTCAGGAAAAAAATAAGTTACCGCCCTTACGGTTGTAACGTTAACTATGCAACGTCCCTCAGGACTTTTAGCCCAAAAATCGGTACAGCTGGACAAATATTGATGGTTTGTCATATATTTACTTCACATTTATTTTGAGAGCAGTATTATTTTACCAAAATAAAGGTAATGTGAGCATTATGAATACTTGACGCCTGACGGAAAGGCCGCGCCGGCTCCGCCATCGCATCTTATTATAAAACACGGCGGAGCTGGACGTCGCCGGTGTGGTCACACTCCTAGAAAATAATGTGTATTCGTTTTAAAGACGTGGCGCGATCCTGCGGTTTTCGTCCGGTGTGTCGTGAATCACACATGTGGCTTAGCTGCATAAAATACAGGTAACGTTATTGACGTGTTGACTGATGCAATATGGAAACAAACAGCCGATGGCAACAATATATGGTATGTCATTCCTATTTTTATAAGAATAACGCGTATATCTAATGCAATGGACATAGCCCTTATCAATGTGTATTATAATATGAAATATGTTGCCTCATTCTGTAACACAAAGCCTAAATCAGATCAAAAAATATAAGTTATTTCAAACAGTTAATGACTTTTTAAGTGAGCTTTGAGATAAAACATAGTATTAATATAATAATCATGTATTGATGCTCACATTTTTACTGCAAAAGCAACTAAGGCTACTTACCAGACAAGCTTCATAATGCCACTTAGTTATTTTTAATGAATAGAAGCTCATGTCATACCTGTATTATTTGACCTATTTTTCTATTTTCCTTGTGTGCAAACAAACTTATATAAGTTATTTTTGCTTTTCTCTCTGCATCTTTGGTTGGCGATCATTGCATCTCAGTATTTGCATCTATGCTAAGCATTTCTCAAAATGTAACTTGTGTGCCGTAGATCTTATTTATTTATTTTTAGGTTGTTGTCATCTTTCCCCCTCCTCCCTACTTCCAACTGGTCAAGTAGGTTATTGTTGTTGCTGCTGCTGCTGCTGCTTTGTAAGTATTTGATTGACAGCCAGACAGATAATTATGTACTTGCATTTAGTTTTCATGGCTAAAATTTACCTTCATTAGATCAGTTCTAAATTGTATAAAAGTAGAATGGTCTGCAGAGATGAAGATGATTTTTTTTTCTTACATTCACCTTTATTTGTTGCTGTTTTGTACCTATATTGTAGATCAGTATAAACAGTACATATATAAAAAAAATTCATTTTCATAAGATTTTGATAAGTCATTAATAATTTTGGATTATTAACTGTGACTGTGCAGCGTTATTCTACACATATCTATACATACACATGTGGCTGTGTAATGTCTGACCCTTATATTAGTGAATCATGTAAGTGATTTCTTATTTTTCTCCCTTTTGCTTGTCTGTATATCTGCGGTAAGTTATCTTTTTAGGTGATTGTCTGGCAGTAACTGACTTGTTAGTATTTGCATTTAGAATAGAGGTGTAACGGTACGTGTATTCATACCGTGTGATTCACGGGGAAACTTGAAATGCAAGTGATCATCCCTATTCCCTACTTTCAAAGAAAGTCAGAGCCCTTGGAGTGGAGACTTTGGAGTGAGCAGGGCACATGAGTTTGGAATACACTTGGCAAAGGGAGCATACATTTTATATTTTTATAATTAAAAAAGGTTTTATATTATTTAATTATAATTAAAAATGTGTATATAATATATAAACGCACACACACATATATATACATATATATTATACTGCCATTAAAATGGTGACATCTGCTGAAGGACACCATGCTGTGTTGTCACAGGAATATGCCAGCTGAAGGTAATGAGGAAATTATGAATTTCCCCATGAACCATACGATACAAACACACGTACCGTTTCACCCCTAATTTATAATAGCTATCTATATCAGCATATTTCTCAAAATGTAAGACACTTTTTTTCCACAAAGTGAATAACATTTGATGGTGGTTGATTACACCTGATCTATTTATTTTATAGGTTGTGTTGTCTTCCTCCTTCCTCCCTTTTGCCAAGTGTGGCCATAGGCACCTTCTTCTCAAGGTAATTTATGTATTCACTTTCACCTAATTAATACTCGGAACAATTACATGGTTTGTTCCATTTTTGTTTTGGAGAATTTGAATCACAAAGACTAGCTATTTATTTATTTTCATGTATTCATAGGGTTGAGGCTGCGTTGGCTGTCTTTGCAAGTAACATACACAGCATGCTAATTGGACACAGACATATTTTGATTAATGCATAATTCCACATGTTTTATAAGCTTTAAGTAGACATTGTTGTCTATGATATTATGAGATTTGACACATTTAGCCATTAGTTAAAAATTATTAGGGCTGGGTATTGACTTTTTAATTGATTCTCATTTTGATGAAACCATATTGATTATTAAATTCCAAGAATCAATTAGTCTGTTTTCACTTAATGAATAGAACATTGTACCGCAACTCCCATCCAATAAATTACATTAAGCTTTGTGCTTTGTTAATTTTGATATACAAGTTTTAGTTTTAAAATTCTTTTCATTGTATTATAATATTTAAATAATAAATACAGGGCTGTACTATAACTTTTCTTGCTAGGAGCAGTTGTGAAACTTAAAAAAAATTTAGGAGCACAGTCAACATTTCTGGAGCACATTCTAAACAATAATCAAAAAATCAGATAAAAAATTAACCTTTATGAATTTTGATTAAATCCTTCAAGTTTTTATGACAGCCACCATTTAAATGTTTATATTCCAAAAACAAAGTGCACATAATGCAATTTGAGTGTTTGTATACAAATTAGTTCATTTTAACCTTTATAATGTATAAGGTTAAAATTTTACCTTACATAGTACCCAATATAATAATGTAGTTCCAACTGACTCTCTGTATATTTTACAGCATCAGTGGAGTTTTTCACATGTACTGTACGTGGTAGATCTCCAAAATAATCAATATTAAATGTTATTGCATTGGAAATCAACTTAAATCGCAAGCTTGTGAATCTGAATTGAATAAAATCTAATAAAATTGTTTAATTTGTTTCAAAACCCAGCCCTAAAAATTATACTGAAATTATTACTGGAAAGTTCATGTAAATGTGTTGAGAAAAAAAACAAGCTTTCATTGCTTAAATGAACAGCTTGATTTGTGAGATGTGAACAAAACTGATGTCTTTTTTTCCTACAGTAGACTGGACATCTTATTCCATTTATGTAAGAACTATTTTTAAATTTAACCTAAAATGCTGTTAATTTATACAAATGCAGTTTAATCATATGTTGAAAATATGTTGATTATGGTATTTTGTATTTATTTGTCATTACACTGTCTCCCCTCTGTACAGTAAGTAATCATTTTAGAAATAATTTTATTTGAATTGTCTAGTATCATTATTATTATTATTATTATTATTATTATTATTATTATTATTATTATTATTATTACTACTGTTATTATTTTAGGAAAACTAACTGTTTACTGTTTAGTTTTAATTAAGTGCAATTGTGATACGATCTAAGAAAGCCCAACACGTGGTTCAAGTCCTTTTCAAAACTGAATTTGTTTTGTCCAAAGCTTGAACGTAACAAAAGTTATGGCTAGTTTGTCCTCTAGACCTCTGAAGATGGCTGATAGCTGTGATTTTCAGAATTGAATTTTGAGAAAACGGGTTTAAAGTGAGGCAATGAAAATAGAAACACAATAGTCTAGTATCGCAAGTAAAAATCACTGTGATAAAATACTTATTTTAGTCACTGTACATGATGTAAAAGATACAAAATGAAATATATATGAAATATGAAAATGGTCAGGACAGGAGTGCTGTAGACAAATTCTCAGCCAGGTGAGAATTATAGATTATATTAATTTGATGTAACTTTCTAAATGTTCTCTCCATATTACAAGAGCTTGTCACTCAGTGATATGACGCTTCATCTGGCAATGAATCGCTATTTTTTTGCACTAAACAAGTGAATTTTTCCAAGATATTTTCAGACATGATAGACAAGATGTTATAGAATAATATTTGAATGAAAACCTAATTCTGACTAAAAAAAATTACATTCAAACTATTTTTCGAATTTCCTGAAAACGTCCCAGCATGACATCCGATGGGTTTTCCAAGATCGCATCACAATTTTGTATATGCCGATTTCTGTAAAGAATGTAATTAACTTTTTTTTGTGTGTGTGTGTGTGTGTGTGTCTGTCTGTCTGTCTCTGTGTGTGTACTTTACTATCCTTTCCTGTCCTGTCCTATCTATGCCTTTATATCCAATTTCATTCTAACTTTTATCTTGCTTTAATCTCTCTCTCGCCCATTCTATTCTTTCTCTTCAAAACAAAACTAACTGGCTGCTGCTTTGCTTGCTGCTTTGCTTGCTCGCACCCCAAATCCAATCTTACCCAACGCATGATCCAACACGCACTTGCAAGCTTGCTAATGCATCTTTGAAAATTAAAGAGCCAGAACCACCCCATGCTATTTTGAAACCCAAAATCTCTTTGAAAAACAAAAACTTGAAACTTGAAATATTTGACTTTGAAAAGCTTGACTTGACTTTGAAAAGCTCGACTTGACTGTGAAAATTTTGACTGTGGAAAAAATTTCAAACCCAGGTGAGAACAGTTAACTACAGATTCAGAAAGGGTGAAAGAGAAATTTCCAGATTTCACTACGTTGGAATTTCAACTCTTATAAAGTACACAAACATTTTTGATTAATCTTACTGCACATTAATTCATTTACTAGTGTTATACATTAACTGTTACAGTACTGTTATATATACTCTTTTTGTATAACACATATTGACTTCTCTGTATATCTGATTACAAAATAAGCATTATCTTTGTTCTATTTCAGCTATCAGAGAATTTCAATATCCATTACTAAGACATATTTGCTTGATTTCCAGTACTGAAACATCACCATGCCAAGAAAAGGAAAGAGGAGTCAATCTCAGAAACAACGCAGAAAGCTAGAATCTTCATTGGGCACCAGTAACAGTACCAACTCTGTATCAGGTATGAGTGACGAAAACCCATACGTGCTGTCTGTCAAAGCGTCTCACTGTCAGTCCGATGCAAGATACAGTGTGTACTCTAGAGGCCGTCAGTGTACTTGCAATTCCTTAATGTTCCTAGCAGTCCATAATGAACGAAATGAGCTACAGAGTTTCGATTTAGATGGTGTTTTACAGAAAGGTGATGCAGTTTACACTAGCGTCAAACAAGCTCTGCAGAAAAAAAGAAAATTTGTGGTTAATTTTTTAAATTTTGATGAGCTACCAAAGACAATTAAGACAAACTCTCGCTGCTACAACATCCTTAAACATCCCCAGAAGTTTGGATTTCTGAGAGATACACCTGCACTAGGCGACTATGAAAATCTTGAGAATACTTTGCAATGTCTCCAAGCTGATGTGAGTGATGCTTTGCTGTTGTGTGGAGGCTTATGTATCGCTGTATTCAGAGATCGATCAGGGAGATTTGGTTATTTTGATCCTCACTGCAGATCAATATATGGAATGCCTGCTGATGAAGGCACGGGTACGGCTGTATTTCTTACGTTTCATCGATTGCAGGATCTCGCAGACAGGCTTTATATATTGTTTCAAGGGTGTTTTGATTTGAGAGACCAGGAAGAGTTTGAGCTGCTGCCTGTGTCATTCATTAGCAGGATGACTAAAAGCTGTGAACATTCTGAAGTCTGCCGTGACCTTGAACATGATGTGCAACCATCTGTCTCATTTGAGAACATAGCTCTGTCAAGCGATGAACAATGCTCATCTGCTGATGCCTCACAACGCTGTGTTCAAGTCCAAGATCCATTTCAGCAACTATCCGAGACTGTTGTTAGCGGAGCCACATCAACAAATAAACAAGCTTACCTGATTTATCAAGATAAACCGGAAGTTCCAACTACCGTTGCTCAGAATCGAGATGAATCTAAATATGTACCATTGAGTGAACTTTCTCATAACATGCCGTCAACAGATCAAGTGGCATTGTCAGCTCCAAATCACCTTAAATTACAAAACACAATTAAGCAGGCAGAAAAACTGAGCAAGACTCAAAAGCGAAAGTCTTATTGTAAAAAATGGCACAAAGAAATGGCTCAGAGGCAAGATGTTTATGATAAAAAACAGACTGTACGTAAAGTCTATGATTATAAAACAAATAGTGAATTCAGACAAAGACATAACCAAGCCTTGAAGAAAAAATATTGGAACAATATTGTTTATAGAGAAAAACACAAACAAGCAATGAAAAACAAATATAAAAATATTAATGAATTCAGAGAGAGAAAAAAGTCTTCAGCAATTAACAAGTACAGGATTAATGAACAATACAGAAGGGGGAAAAAGTGCTATGCAATAAGCAGCTATAGAAATAATGAAAAGTACAGAGGGAAGAAAAAGAGTAAAATAACCTTAAATTACAGGAATAATGAACAATTCAGGGAGAGACAAAAAAATTATATTACTCGAAATTACAGGAATGATGAACAATTCAGGGAGAGACAAAAAGATCACATTATTCAAAAGTATAGGAATGATGAACAATTCAGGGAGAGACAAAAAAATTATATTACTCGAAATTACAGGAATGATGAACAATTCAGGGAGAGACAAAAAGATCACATTATTCAAAAGTATAGGAATGATGAACAATTCAGGGAGAGGCAAAAAGATCACATTATTCAAAAGTATAGGAATGATGAACAATTCAGGGAGAGGCAAAAAGATCACATTATTCAAAAGTATAGGAATGATGAACAATTCAGGGAGAGGCAAAAAGATCACATTATTCAAAAGTATAGGAATGATGAACAATTCAGGGAGAGGCAAAAAGATCACATTATTCAAAAGTATAGGAATGATGAACAATTCAGGGAGAGGCAAAAAAGCTACGCAATTCGAAATTACAGGGACAATGCTAAATACAAGGAACACCATAAGACAAATCTTGTTGACAGATATCTAAAAGATAAGATTTTTAGGCAAAGGCAAAAGGACCATTATACAAACCGATGTAAAAGTGATCCTAATTTCTATGAAAAAATGAAGAACATTTTTAAGCAACGTTATCACTGTGATGCATATTTTAGGGCTCGTCAGAAAGAATATTATTTATTCAAATCTAAAACAAAAATGTCTGCACTTATGGTACTTCACAAAATACGTTGTGCAGATCACATACAGCGCAAATACAAAAAAATGCATCTGATGCACTGTCAGAGAGGAACATTAAAAGATAGCCAGCCTGAAATAGTACAAGATCCAGGCATGTTGAGAGCTTTAAATATTTTCAGAGATGTTATAAAACAGGGGCCAACTTATGTCTGCACATGCTGTGCCAGGGCACTCTTCTCCAATCAAGTGCGTAAATGTGAAGTGTGTAATTATCAAAAAAATCCAACTGTTGTTTCTCTTTGCTTGACTGGAAACTATGTTCACATCTGCTCTGACTGCCCTGATCCGTGTGCATTGGAACACATGAAAACAGAGTGGATCTGTCACTGCTGTCATACAACACTTTTGAGGGGTCTAATGCCAGATATCGCTGTAGTCAACAATCTTCAGTTCACTCCCATCCCTCCAGAACTGTGTGATTTGAATATTCTAGAAAGACACGTAATTGCAAAGTACATTCCCTTTGCAAAAATTTTAACACTTCCTAAAGGCCAACAGAGAGCTATCAAGGGAGCTGTCATTTCTGTTGCATCTGAAGTAGAAACAACTGTAAATTGTTTACCCAGACCCAGAAGTGAATCACAGCTGCTTACAGTGAAATTGAAAAGACGCCTGTGCTACCAAGGTCACTATCAGTTTCAGACTTTGAACATGCATAAGGTTTTATCAGCTTTAAGAAAACTAAAAGAAATCCATTCAGAATATAAAGATATTGTCATCAATGCAGAACTGTCAGAAGAAGAAATGTTCAATGAGCATGAACAGTCTACAGATGACATCATTGCTCCTGATGAGGGCATGGATATTGACCGCAGCCAAAATGAGAACACTGGACAACAGATCAATGGGAATGAACACGATGATTCAAGTGATGACCCAGAGAATACTGCAGAAGAACAATCAAGAGGCCTTGCTTTGGATACATGCCTTCAGCCCCCAGATCTTGGTCAGCAGCTGTTGTCGTATGATGATGGGATATTCTGCATTGCCCCAGCAGCAAAAAACAGTCCTGTAAGCATTTTTAAAATTCGAAATTTGGAATCGATGGCCTTCCCAGTTCTGTTTTCTAATGGAAAAAATACCTTTGATGAGCCCAACAGAGCAACACATATTTCCCCCAGCAGGTACTTTAACACAAGGCTATTCTCTATTGACAATCGTTGTGCACAAGATACAAGCTACATCTTCTTTGCACAGTTTGTCACTGAAATGCACATGGCCACATCTAGTATGTCTATCCAACTGAGGAAAGCAAAACCCATGACCCGTGATGGACGCAGAATAAACTGTTCACTGCTGCAAGACAAACAGGAGTTAGAAAAGCTTGTGAATAATAAGGAGGCTACACGTTTCATGCAACCATTAAGAGGGACTCCAGCATACTGGGAGAAAACACTGCGTGATTTGTTTGCTATGATGAGGCAGCTGGGCACTCCCACATTTTTCTGTACATTTAGTGCTGCTGAGATGAGATGGCCTGAAGTGATAAATGCTATTAAAGCACAACAAGGTGAAACTGTGAACTTTGCTGATTTAGACTGGTCTGAAAAATGTGAAATCCTCAGGAGCAACCCAGTCACAGCCATGCGGATGTTTGAAAAACGTGTTGAAGCCTTATTGAGAGATCTAATCATGTCACCTGCTCGACCTATCGGTGAGGTAATTGACTTTTTTTACAGAGTAGAATTCCAGTTACGTGGCTCTCCACACATTCATTGCTTATTTTGGGTGAAAGATGCACCAGAGTTTGAAAAAGATCAAGATCAGGATGTTTGTGATTTCATTGATAAATACATTTCATGCAAATTACCAGACCCAGACAAAGACCAAGAACTGCACAGAATTGTAAGTGAAGTGCAGATGCATAGCCGTAGTCACTCCAAATCTTGTAGAAAGAACAAGAAGCATTGCAGGTTTGGATTTCCTAAACCACCCATTAACAGAACCACGATAACCCGCCCCAGACCTCCTCCAGTAGATCAGTCTGATGAAGAGAATGGACCAGAGAAAAGAGATTATGCCAGTGTTGCAAAAGAACAGCTTCAGAAGGTGTGGGATCTACTGAATGACTCAAATCAGAATTTTGAAACCATTACACAGCTTCTTAATCAAGTAAACATGACTTATGAACAGTATGAGAAACATATTGAGGCTATGTCTACATCAAGTTTAATAGTTATGGAGAGACGACCACAGGACTGCTGGGTCAATGGCTACAATCCAATGTTGTTAAGAGCTTGGAATGCAAACATGGACATACAGTTCATTCTGAACCCCTACAGCTGCATCATGTACATGCTCTCGTACATTTCAAAAGCTGAACATGAGATGAGTGATTACCTGAAGAGAGTGATAAAAGACTCAAGCCATGATAACCTGTCAGAACGTGAGTGCATGAAGCAGGTCATGAATGCCTATTCAAAGAACAGAGAGGTCAGCGCTCAAGAGGCAGTCGCTCGCACATGCAGTCTGAAATTGAAATCAACATCACGTGCTGTCATTTTCATACCTACTGATGACAACGCTGTAAAGATGAGTTTACCAATTAAGTACTTGCAGACTATGGATGATGACGTAGAGAATGTGTGGATGAAAGGATTGCCAGACAAGTACAAGGCCAGACCAAACAGACCTGAATTTGAGAACATGTGCATGGCTGAATTTGCAAGTGAATACCGCATTGTTTATGGAAGACAGAAAAAGGGTAAACATGTTTTGCCACTTCAACAAAACATGGGACACATACAGAAAAGAACAAGGGGAAAGCCTGCTGTCATTAGATTTGCTCGTTTTTCACAGCAGAAAAACCCAGAAAAATTCTATGGAACTCTTCTAAAACTTTACCTGCCATATCGCAGAGATGAACAGCTGAAGTCCACGAGATTCCCAACATATGAATCATTTTATTCATTTGCTTCAGTAAAACTACCAGGCACAGGTGAACTGCAGCGTGTCTTTAACATTGTAAATGAAAACCGTGAGAAATATGAAAAACATAATGAGGCAATAGAAAAGGCAATTGAGGATTTTGAACAGAATGGTCCAATTGAAGATGCATGGACTACACTGGCACCGGCAAATGAACTGATCAGATTGGAGAGCATTATGGAACGTGAACCCACTGATCCTAATGAAGTGAATGAGCAAGAAGACATTCCTGAATACACAGCATCTACCTCTGTCAGTAACACAGCTATGCCACTCATGGAAGCTGCTCAACTAAATCATGCACAGATTCGCAAAATGTATCAGAGCTTGAATCAAACACAAGCTTCCATATTTTATGCTGTGCGAGACTGGTGCAAAAGATGTGTTTCTGGTGAAAGGCCACAACCATTTCTGTATTTTTTGAATGGAGGAGCCGGAGTTGGTAAATCACACGTTATTAAATCTATTTATGCAGAAGCATCCAAAATCCTGCGTAGGCTTCCATGCATGCGAGAGCATACTGACATTTCACAGCCTACTGTTCTTTTAACTGCATTTACAGGCACTGCAGCCTTTAACATCTCAGGTAAAACACTGCACTGTCTTTTGAAACTCCCAAGAAGCTTGAAGCCTCCATACCAAGGCCTCGGAAACAGCTTGGATGAAATGAGGGCAGACCTTTCTAATGCACACATTTTAATTATTGATGAAATATCAATGGTGTCAAAACAGTTGTTTGCCTATGTGAACTGGAGACTGCAGCAGATAAAAGGAAACCAGAAACCTTTTGGTGGATTGTCCGTACTCGCTGTTGGTGATTTTTTTCAGCTGCCACCACTAGGAAGAGCAAAACCACTGTGTGTCTATGAGGACCATGTGTTGGATTTCTGGAAAGATAATTTTCAAATGATAACACTGACACAGATAATGAGGCAGAGAGATGATCTCGCATATGCTGAGCTGCTCAACCGTCTGAGGGTGAAACAGAAGCATGAGAAACTGACTGATGCAGACCAGCGCATGTTAGAAGCTGTCATAAGATCCTCCCCAGAACAGTGTCCTACAGATGCATTACACATCTATGCAACCAACAAGGAAGTAGACAATCACAACACTGAAGCCATATCATCACACTTTTCTGATATTATCAACATTGATGCCCATGACTACAAAAAAGATCCAAGAACAGGTGAAATGAAAAGGCAAGCTGCACCATTTAAAGGAGACAAACGTGATCTTATTGACACATTACAGATTGCTATTGGTGCACGAGTGATGCTTACTAGAAATATTGATGTAGAAGATGGACTAGTTAATGGTACTTTTGGCAATGTGGCAAAAATAAAAACAGCTCAGACTCAAGGTGGTGTTTCTGTTGTTCAATCAGTTGGTCTTCATCTAGATAATGTAACTGCTGGACAGAAACATCGCAACAAAGCACCTGATGGAGATGACAATATTGTCTATATTGAGAGGTCAGAGGAAACATTGAAAAGAAAAGGGACAGTCAGAAGGCAATTTCCCATGAAGCTTGCTTTTGCATGCACCATCCATAAAGTCCAAGGAATGACAACTGATTGTGCTGTCGTATCTCTAAAGCACATATTTGAATCAGGCATGGCATATGTTGCACTCAGCAGAACAACATCACTCAGCGGACTGCACATTACTGACTTTGATGAAAAGAAAATTTTCTGTGATCCAGAAATAAGTGCCTCCTTAGAGAACATGCCAAAAGCAGATTTCCACAATGTCCAACCCATCCTACACATTGCACAGGTCTCAAAAATAAGTACAGCTCTTAAAATCATTCATCATAACACAGAGGGGCTGGAGTGTCATATGGATGATTTGAAATGCCATCATGAACTTTTATTGGCTGATGTTTTGTGTCTCACTGAAACACACCTATCAGGCTCAGTGGTTCCTGCACATCTCCAGCTAGATGGTTACACTATGTACAAACGCAACAGACATGCATCCTACTCAAACTATGTCCATTTGGCAAACAAGAATGGTGGTGGAGTGGCCATTTATGTGAAGAACAGCTTTCAAGTCTCTCCTCTGATGTACATCCAGAATGTTACTGACTTGGAATATTTGGTTTTGAAGATAGAAGCCCCCAAACAAGCACTTCTTGCCGTTATCTACAGACCACCCAGTTACAATTTAGCAAACTTTTTGGCAAACCTGAATGCCCTACTGACATCTCTGGAGATCATGGATTTCAAACCTGTTATAGTGTGTGGAGACTTAAATGAAGATCAACTGTCTCATTGCAACAAACCTATTCTCAATTTGTTTGAAGATAAAGGATACACACAGCTAATCAGCACTGGGACAACTGAAAACAACACTCTTCTGGATCCTGTGTTCATAAGTGGTGCACAATCAAACATCAGAGCAGGAGTACTACAAACATATTACAGCTATCATGATCCTGTGTATTGTGTTTTAGAATAGATACATCACATACAAAAAGAAACTACATAGATCTCTCATACAACACCTCTGTAACTTTATTTTATAATTTCAAGAAATAATAACACTAATACTAATGCAAATAAATTCAGTATATGACTAAAATTGCAACATTTTGTGTCTACTTCTTGTGTGCCTGTGTGTGTGAATGTGTTAAATAGGGAAGGTGTGTGTGTGTGTGTGTGTGTGTGTGTGTGTGTGTGTGTGTGTGTGTGTGTGTGTGTGTGTGTGTGTGTGTGTGTGTGTGTGCATGTATGAGTGTGTTAGATAAAGAATGAATGGAGAGTGAATGTCCTTTCCAAGGATCGCCACCTTGACGTGGTGGAAAGGCTTGTGTGTTCCAGTGATCCCAACAGTATGTCATTCTGGACTGTTTTACTTCAGTTTGTCATGCTTAAGGGTGAGGTTCCAGACTAAGTGCGATCCAAATGGGCAAAAATTGAATAAAATTTTATTTTAAGCATAATTACTTGAGTTTGTCTTTCTTGATCATTTTATAACAATAAAAAAATCTGTCCATTTGTTAAAAGTGTGTTGCTATGCGGTTGCTAAGGTACCCATGGTGGTTGCTAAGGTGTTGCTATGCAGTTGCTAAGGTACCCATGGTGGTTGCTAAGGTGTTGCTATGCAGTTGCTATGGTACCCGGGGTGGTTGCTAGGGTGTTGCTATGTGGTTGATAAGGTACCCAGGGTGGTTGCTAAGGTGTTGCTATGCGGTTGCTAGGGTACCCGGGGTGGTTGCTAAGGTGTTGCTATGCGGTTACTAGGGTACCCAGGGTGGTTACTAGCATGTTTCTAGCATGTTGCTAGCATGATTAGCTAGTTGCTAGCATCATTTTAGTATGACTAGCAAGTTGCTAGCATGACTAGCAAGACACTAGCGTGATTTTAGGATGATTCTAGCATGACTAGCAAGTTACTAGCATGATCCTAGCACGACTAGCAAGTCACTAGCATGATTCTAGCATGACTAGCAAGTCGCTAGCAAGATTTTAGCATGACTAGCAAGTCACTAGCATGATTCTAGCATGACTAGCAAGTCGCTAGCAAGATTTTAGCATGACTAGCAAGTCGCTAGCATGATTTTAGCATGACTAGCAAGTCGCTAGCAAGATTTCAGCATGACTAGCAAGTCGTTAGCATGATTTTAGCATGACTAGCAAGTTACAAGCATGATCCTAGCATGACTAGCAAGTCACTTGCATGATTCTAGCATGACTAACAAGTTACTAGCATGATTTTAGCATGACTAGCATGTCACTAGCATGATTTTAACATGACTAGCAAGTCACTAGCATGATTTTAACATGACTAGCAAGTCGCTAGCATGTCACTAACATGATTTTAGCATGACTAGCAAGTCACTAGCATGTTTTAGCAAGACTAGCAAGTCACTAGCATGATTCTAGTATGACTAGCAAGTCTCTAGTATGATTTTAGCATGACTAGCAAGTCACTAGCATGATTCTAGTATGACTAGCAAGTCTCTAGTATGATTTTAGCATGACTAGCAAGTCACTAGCATGATTCTAGCATGACTAGCAAGTTACTAGCATGATTTTAGGATGACTAGCAAGTCACTAACATGATTTTAGCATGATTAGCATATTGTTAGCATGACTTAGAAAGATAGATGAGTTTGAATGAGTTTGAATGGATTAGAAATATAGTACATAGAAGGGAAGCTTGATTGAGTCTCAAAGGATTCTGGCAGTTTAAATTTGAATTTTGACAGTTGGAGTTGAACATTCCATCAATGTAAGTCAATGAGATTTTTTTCCCAGGTTTAATCGGGATTTTTAGGAAAACCGTAAGTCCGATCAGTTAGAAAAGATATAGCATATCGAGTCTGACCAGTCTGAACATCTGGGCTGAGTTTGGAGTTTGTAGAGTTAAAGCTCTAGGAGGAGTAGCAGTCAGAAATTTTATATAGGAAGAAGAAGAATAATAAAAATAATAATAATAATAATAAGAATAAGTTTAAATAGAATATCAGTAAGTTGGCTCTCTCAAGCCAACTTAATAATAATAATAATAATAATAAGAATAAGTTTAAATAGAATATCAGTAAGTTGGCTCTCTCAAGCCAACTTAATAATAATAATAAGTTTAAATAGCATAACAGTATGTTGGCTCTCCAAGCCAACATAATAATAATAATAATAATAATAATAATAATAAGTTTAAATAGCATAACAATATGTTGGCTTCTCCAAGCCAACATAATAATAAGTTTAAATAGCATAACAGTATGTTGGCTCTCCAAGCCAACATAATAATAAGTTTAAATAGCATAACAATATGTTGGCTTCTCCAAGCCAACATAATAAGTTTAAATAGCATAACAATATGTTGGCTTCTCCAAGCCAACATAATAAGTTTAAATAGCATAACAATATGTTGGCTTCTCCAAGCCAACATAATAAGTTTAAATAGCATAACAGTATGTTGGCTCTCCAAGCCAACATAATAATAATAATAATAATAAGTTTAAATAGCATAACAGTATGTTGGCTCTCCAAGCCAACATAATAATAAGTTTAAATAGCATAACAATATGTTGGCTTCTCCAAGCCAACATAATAATAATAATAATAAGTTTAAATAGAATATCAATAAGTTGGCTCTCTCAAGCCAACTTAATAATAATAATAATAATAAGTTTAAATAGAATATCAATAAGTTGGCTCTCTCAAGCCAACTTAATAATAAGTTTAAATAGAATATCAGTAAGTTGGCTCTCTCAAGCCAACTTAATAATAAGTTTAAATAGAATATCAGTAAGTTGGCTTTCCCAAGCCAACTTAATAAGTTTAAATAGAATATCAATAAGTTGGCTCTCTCAAGCCAACTTAATAATTGTCTTACTATCGTCAAAGGCATCAACAGGCGATATCTCTGACTATCGTCGATACACGATACTATCGTCTATCAGCACAACCCTAGTGTTTTTGCATATATTACGTAATATATCACGGACATATCTCAGGAATCCTTTCATAAACAAAGTGTAGAGAGAGTGTAAATAAGAGATTGATTGTACAGTATAGCATCGTTGGTTATAATAGAGCTTTCACTGTAAAAAATGATTCTGAGTTTTAGTCAGGTGGACAAGTGAAACCATGTCCAGTCAACTTGCAGTGTCTCAGTACACAACAGGATGAGTTGTACCAACCTCAACTTGAAGAGAAATTTAAAACTTTAAATAACATGTTGATATAACAACAAAACATATGTTCTCTCAATTTTCTGCGTACTGCGCATGTGCAAGGAACTCTACGTCATGATGACGTACTATTTTACCCAAGTTGAGAAAGACGCGCTATCCGCCATTTTCTGCACGACAAGTTGCTGATCATGTCAGAACAATGCTAAGCCTGCATTTGAACGAAAACAGATGGACGTTATGGACTGCAAACAATGAAATGAGTAAGTATCCCCTGATTAGTTCTTTCTTTAATGTTAATTAAGGCTGGTTTTGCTCACTGTCCGCGTTTTGATTTCAGGCTATCACATTTCGCTAACTAGTAATGTTGCAACTCGATTAACAATCAGAAGAAACGCACATTGCCCGGCGAATTCGTAGTTATTTTGTAGTATATGTTACGCCATTAACTCGCTGACATGCTGTGAGATACGCTGTGCCGAGAGAACCGACGAACATGAGCTAACAGCTGATACCAAAGAGTATAGAAGTACCTGATACTGAGCATTTGTGTGTGTGCTAAAAGCTAACGAACTGTTACAGCCGCGGTTCTCGGATCTCCAGTAAAGGCACTGCGAATATGGTAAAATGTAAGTGAATAACAAATAAAACGTGCGCCCACTGGAAGATGAAGATCTATCAGTTATATCAAACAGCACTTTTAACATGAGGAACATGCAATAACTGTTCTGTGAAAACGTAAATGAAATTTGCTATTTATTTTTGTATGCACGTTGTTTGTTAAGCTTATTAGATGAATCCTCCTTTCTGTACAAAGCTAAAGACTAAACATTTGTTTGTACATAACAGCCTTGGTTACTTTTTCAAGATTATGATGATGATTTAACTGATGTTATGATCACAAATTACTTTATTTGAATGTGTTTGAGCATATTTTCATCTGCTGGGACGAATAGATATTATTACTTGTGATGTGAACCGTTTTTTAACCGATTCTTTCAAATGAAATTTGTAAATGCATTTGTTTTTATAGATCACCAGGCTTGTATCAAAGGACCGGATCAAGTCTGTTTTGTTTCAAGGCCTAGATGATCATCTCTCAAAGCATCATGAGGACATTCTAGATATGAGTTCAACACTGGAGAGCCGTGATAATGATGTAAGTACATTTATTTTAAATCAATCTTTCTCTGCCCAAAATAACTAATCTGATCATTTACTCACCTTCATGTTTGTCCAAACCTCTATGACCCTTTTTTTCTAGATCATTAAAATAGTGATGGTGACTTATTTTCATACAATGAAACAGAAAGAATGCCATTCTAAAGTGGAAGCAGATGATCAGATTTTGATTAAGATTACCAAAAAAAAA
Source organism: Garra rufa (assembly GCF_049309525.1). NCBI lineage: Eukaryota > Metazoa > Chordata > Actinopteri > Cypriniformes > Cyprinidae > Garra > Garra rufa. The sequence goes on along the minus strand of NW_027394279.1, from coordinate 576,831 downwards.
ATTACTTGCATGGATAGATTGTTCACCTTAATAAATATTGTAAATATTGATTTAATGCAGACTTTGACAGTTTAACACTGATCATTTTCATTGTATCGAATGGAATACATTTTTATTTTTTTATTTTTTTGGAGTGGCATGTTAGTGAGTAAATGACTATTATCATCTTTTTGGTAACCTGTCCCTTAAAGTGTTGTTACAACCCCAATGAATCTAAGGCAGGGGTGCCCAATTCTGCTCCTGGGGAGCCAAGATCCAGCAAAGTTTAGCTTTAACCCCAATTAAACACACCTAAACCAACTAATCAAGATGTTCAGGATCACTTTAAAGTTCCAGACAGATCTGTTTAACCAGGTTGGAGTTAAACTCTGTAATAAATTATTGGCCCTCCAGAAGCAGATTAGACAACCCTGATTTTAATGGCATGAGCATGTTACAGCCACTATTAAATCTTATTTTGGTGCTGAACAAAAAGGTACAAGTTTAAATGTGCAAATTTAAAATTATTTTTTGTGTTTTTATCTATATTATACAATTTTATTTATATTTTATTTTTGTTATAAAAAACATGAACGACATGATGAGAGGGAGAAAAGATAAATGAATAAAGAAAATCAAATGATTGAATGAATAAAGCTGGTACTTTAACCATCCTATATTTTACAGACAACAACCAAAAGATGATGACAGCAGCATTGCTGGGGACATGAGAGAGATTCCTACAAAATTCATCAAGACATGCAAGGTAAGCATAAAAATGTACAACCCGTTTACACTAGTGCGTTTGTGTTTTAAAGTTAAAACCTTGTCTACACTGGTGTTTACTCTGCTTACTGTGTTTCTCAGTCTACACTACACAACTGAAAACGCATGTCACATGACTATCGTACAGCCATAGATGTGTATAGGTAGATGCCCTGTTACTTAGATGGCAGAAGCATCTACATGCTTGGAGCGTTCGAAAGGGGCGTCTATCTATACATATATATTGATACAACAATTAGAATGATGTTATTGTTTAAGATGGTTAAGCATATGCAGAGTGAATGTGGGCAGCCACACCATCATTATCAAAAGTCTCTGTTTTGGTCCATTTACACTAAAATGCAACCCTGGAGTTTTCAAACTAAAACGGGGTCTGTAGCTTATTCAAAAGTCTCCATTCAAAAATGCACGAGTACTGTAAATGTTAACCGCAGCAAAAGTGAGGCATTTTAAAAGGAATACGCACTGGTGAAAACAGAGCATTATGAAAAAACAAGTGTAAACTGAACATTATGTCTCTTAATTTTCGGGGGTCTGGGGACTATGTTTGTGTAATTGCTTTTGAGTAATAGTACCTTGTTTTGTTTATGTTCTATAAAGCCCAGTGACCGTGAAGAGGATGGAATCAATGGTGTGGCGATTGGACTCCTATTGGTTGTGGACAATATGATGGAACGTCTCCCAGCCTTCTACAATGACAATGCCCTGGTGATTGAGGAACAATTGGTAATGCGTCACCTTAGTGATGTACCTAATGCTTTTCTAAACCTGATGGGCCTGGTGTTCGTGTTAAACCTCGACTACCCAAAAGATTCACTTATGATTTATCTGTTTATTGGAGTCTGATCAGACTTCTACACCCAAGAATTCAATCCTTGAAGAGCAAGTTACTGCGATAAGACATGAAACAAACTAAATCTTTGTTTCCTTCTTGTACTGGTCCGTTTTTTTTTTGTTTTTTTTCCTAATCATTGTAATGGTTTGAAGTTTAAAGGAGAAGTTATCTTCCAAAATTAAAATTTGCAGAAAATTTACTCAGCCACTTGACATCCAACTTGTTCATGTATTTCTTTCTTCAGTCACTAAGAAATTATGTTCCTTGATAAAAAATATTTCAGGAATTATCTCCATATAATAGATTTCAATAGTACCCCATGTTTGAACTTTCAAAATGTGGTTTAAATGCAGCTTCAAAATTTAAATGACTCCAAATGATCCCAGCCAATGAAGAAGGGTCTTATCTTGTAAAACAATTGATCATTTTTGAAACAAATTAACAATTTATATTCTTTTTAACCTCAAAAGCTTGTGGGTCAATGACGTGACGGGTCATTTTTTTGTCCAAAGGCCTTAATAATAATAAAAAAACAAATATATAACATCTAAAGTGTGTAAGGTAGTACAACTTGATCTATTTTACTGAATCCAAAAGGTTTTAATTATATTTTACTACATATAATGGTATTTTAAAGATTTTGAAGTGTCAAAAGGTCATTCGGTTTAACCGTCCGAAGGCCAGTACAGCAATTTCATTTGTGATTAAAATATCTTAAAATTTAATAAATGTATATATTTTTTATTCTGGCATGATTTTATAAGACTATATATCAACATAGTGCAAAATGGTATTAAAATTATGTGTAGAAGTCGTTGCTTTGTTATGAGAAAGAATGTCCGGAAAAATGATATTCGTTGATGTCATTCGGAGAAACCAACATAAAGGGCTTTATTTTGGATCGAGTCATGTGGTCAATATTAAGTGACAGGATGTGACATCATTCAGACACCTGCCAAGGACCGCATGGTCGTGAAGCAAAGTAAGTAACTCTCTCTTAACTATTAGAAAAATTCATGTTTTCACTTGCTCATACACATGTCCCCAAATATCAGGTCATTCGGTACAACCGCTATATAACATGGATAATGTTGTAATATTTAAAAAACTTTTACTAAATATAAAATGTTCGATTCTCCTTTTGGTAGCTAGATAGCTAACTAACAAGCTAGGCAGTTAGATATCAGCCTGTTAGCATTGAATAAAGATTTTGTCATTCGTTATAACCAAAAGAGTCATTCGGTTAAACCGGAATTTTGGTTATAACGAATGACTTACTGGTTGTATCGAATGACAGCAATGTATGTTGGTCTCATTTTTACATATCTGGTATAAAAAAATACAACATTTTATTAATAGAAAATGTGCAGAGTATATTATTATATAATTTTGACTAAATTTTAACTTTGCAGATGCCTTTATCAAATAAAGAAAAAGCCGCTCGTTTCTGGGCAAGGATCAGTGCTGATCCTGTTAAAAAAAGAACAGATGCTCGCTAAAAGAAGGGAAAGGTATAATTTGTTTTTATTATTTATATTATTATATTCAATAATATAGGTGCCTGGAAGTACCCCATATGCATACTATGGTGAAGGGAATGCCCAAAAAAAACTGGATTGGAGAAAAATGTCTTCATCTGGCCAGCAAAACCTGACATAATCTTCTACTTCAAAGAAGACTTGCATGCAACAATCAGTGAGCCAGAACCTCTAAATGCACAGTCCTCTGTCTAGATTATGCTCCAGAGACTGGATGGCTTTCATGAATGCACAGTAACTTTTCGTTGTAGCACTTGGTCCAACAACCATTAAATGGTTCAATGTTTCAAGGACTTTAATTAATAATAAGAGTTATATGTAATGTTTGTTCCAAACAATGATATGTCCTAATGTTTGATGTTCTTTTTCATGATAGCCTAGCAGCTCATTGTTTAATAATTTAAACACTAGTTCCAAGAACCATTAAATGATTCAATGTTTTAATGACTTTAATATAATTAATAATACGAGTTGTATGTAATGTTTGTTCCAATAAAAATGAAATGTCTTAATGTTTGACATTCTTTTTCATGAATATATAGCCTAGCATCTCATCATTTAACAATTTAAACACTTGTTCCAAGACCAATTAAATGCTTCAATGTTTTAATTAATAATTTACAATACGAGTTATATGTTCATTCCAATATCAAAATGTTTTAATGTTTGAAGTACTTTTTACATTAATAGCCTGTTATATTAACACTAAAATGTGCTTTTGAAGCTATTTGTATCTGTTTATTGTCTTTAATATTCATAATGTCAAGGGCAGCAGACATGGTCATTCGGTATAACCGGCCTTGGTCATTCGGTAAAACCAATATAGTAAATATTTAAATGGAATAATATTGTTTTTAATAACTAAAGGAACTACAATAATACAAATATAAAGCAGATAAGGCTCTTTTTTTTTTTACATTTCCCCTTTTCTCCTTTCCCTGTGCAATGTTTTACTTGAATATGTTGGAGTGTTTAGAGTAGGTCAATAAAATTATAACATTTATGAGATCAGTGATCATTTTATTTAATATTTCTTGTGTGGTACACACTATATACTATCTCAACATCAATGTCAAATCAGTTTTTTCCATGAATAATTATCTGCAAATGAATAATTTTTGATATATTCATGGTTAAACCGAATGACTTTTTTGGTGACAAATTTTGTTCATCTTGTAAAAAAATGACAAAAACAGTGTTAATTGATTGTACAAACCACAAACTCTTATTGTTAACACCTAGGTAAACTAAAAAATGGTTACAAATATAGTTATATCTCCATTCTATTTTTTTACACTTTTAAAAACCTTATTCGTCATTGACCCTTGTATTGTCTAAGTTCAATTCAAGTTTATTTGTTTAGCGCTTTTCACAATACACATCTTTACAAAGCAGTTGTATAGAAAATAAAAATATTTCAACTATATATTTTTAGACTTGGACAAGAAAATATATAAATTGTTAGTTTGTTTTGAAACATTTTTTGTGTGGATATTGCTTTGGTCGCTCCTGTCCTGTGGGTGTCGCTGTTTCGCTGTTTCCCTGCTTCCTGTTTGCCTTGCTGCAGAGTGGTCTGTTTGTTTGTAACGTTAGCTCTCTGCAGCTTCGTTTTTCTACTGGATTTTCTACTGGATTCTCTATCTTATTGTTAATTCTGCCGTTTTAAATTGATAGATATAGCTTAATTTAATTTCTGGTCTTATCCATCAAACTAATCTGACTAATTTGATTGTTCGCCTTACTCTATAATCACGAGTGCAGCACGTTAGCATTCCATAGCCGGTTAATTTGCCGCTCGCACTCCATTCACGCTTTTAACTCTTGTTTACTATTTTTAGCATTGCGCTGGCCGGTTAACTTGCCATCTGCGTTCCATTCACGTTTTTATTTATTTTTTCTCGTGTTTAATATCGTTAGTACTCTTTTAGCCGGTTCCGTTCCATTTTTTCTCCCCCTGATCTGTTCTTCAGGAACTCTAACAACATTGGTAAGTTGAAATCATTCTACAATCACGGTGAGTAATGGCTTCTTCTCCTACAATTGTAGTCTGCACTGCTTGCCACATGTATAGCTTATCTATCTCTGTCAGCAGTGAGTCTTATACATGTGATAAATGCAGGAATATAGTCAGGCTGACAGAGAAGATTTCAGAACTAGAGTCACGCATCCAAACTTTAATGGAGGATAGTAAGAATGTGAGGGCCTTAGATACGGTTTTGGATGTGACTAGCTCAGAAAGCCCTGTACATTGTTCGGTTCCGGTAACAACGCCCATGCAGCAGGGCAATTGGGTGACTGTGAGGCGGCATAGTCGCGGGTCAAAACACCGCTCTTCCGTTCCGATCAGAACATCAAACAGGTTCTCCCCACTCAGTGAAGCACCCACTGAGAAACCTGATGAAAGTGCTCTAGTAATTGGCGATTCTATTGTACGGAACGTGAAAATAGAGACACCAGCCAACATAGTCCAATGTTTACCGGGAGCCAGAGCGCCTGACATCTTGGCAAATTTAAAAGTGCTGGCTAATGCTAAACGTAAATTCAGTAAGATTGTTATTCACGTCGGCGCTAATGATGTTCGACTTCGCCAGTCGGAGATCACTAAAAATAATGTTAAAGAGGTGTGTGATCTTGCAAGTACGATGTCAGACACTGTAATATGCTCTGGTCCCCTCCCGGCTTACCGTGGTGACGAGATTCACAGTAGACTGTGGTCACTCCATGGCTGGATGTCAAAGTGGTGCCCACGAAATAACATAGGTTTCATAGACAATTGGACAAGCTTTTGGGGCAGACCTGACCTGTTGAAAAGAGATGGTCTTCATCCCTCCGGATGTGGAGCATCTCTTCTATCTAGAAATATGGCACATAGTCTTAGAGTTTGCACTTGACTCACTGGGGCCCAGGTCAGGAAGCAGACAGACTGGCTAAACCGACCGTCTGCTAGCCGCCTCACGTCACAGAAATCAGTTAATTCTCTGCACATAGAGACCCTTTCACCTAGATATCACTCTATAGAGACTGTGTCTGTTCCCCGAGCTAGAAAATACAAAAAACGCCTGAATCAAATCAGGACCAACAATTTAATTAATGTTCAACAAATAAAAAATATATATAATACAGAGAAACAATTGATAAAGCTTGGCTTATTGAATATCAGGTCCCTTTCTACGAAAGCACTTTTTGTAAATGATATGATCACTGATCATAACCTAGATGTGCTCTGTTTGACAGAAACCTGGCTAAAACCAGACGATTACATTATTTTAAACGAGTCCACCCCCCAAGATTACTGTTATAAACATGAACCGCGTCTAAAAGGTAAAGGAGGAGGTGTTTCTACTATTTATAGCAGTATTCTCAATGTCTCTCAGAGAACGGGCTTCAATTATAACTCGTTTGAAGTTATGGTGCTTCATATAGCATTATCCAGAGAAACAAGTACTAATGATAAATCCCCTGTGACGTTTGTGTTAGCTACTGTATACAGGCCACCAGGGCACCATACAGACTTTATTAAAGAATTTGCTGATTTTCTATCCGAATTAGTGCTGGCCGCAGATAAAGTCTTAATAGTGGGTGATTTTAACATCCATGTTGATAATGAAAAAGATGCATTAGGAACAGCATTTATAGATATTTTGAACTCGATTGGGGTTAGACAACACGTGTCAGGTCCTACTCATTGCCGAAATCATACTCTAGATTTAATACTGTCACATGGAATTGATATTAATGGCGTTGAAATTCTGCAGCAAAGCGATGATATCTCAGATCATTATCTAGTCTCTTGTACAATCCAGATAGCTAAAACTGTTAATTCAATTCCTTGCTACAAATACGGTAGAACCATCACTTCTACTACAAAAGACCGCTTTGTAAGTAATCTTCCTGACTTATCTGAATTCCTCAGCATATCCAATAGCTCAGAAAAACTTGATGATGTAATAGAAACTATGGACTCTCTCTTTTCTAGCACTTTAGATACAGTTGCTCCAGTGCGCCTAAAAAAGATTAAGAAAAACAGTCTAACACCGTGGTATAACGATCATACCCGCGCCCTAAAGAGAAAAGCACGAAAAATGGAACGCAGCTGGAGGAAAACAAAACTAGAGGTTTTTCGTATTGCTTGGCGTGAATGTAATTTATCTTATAGGAAAGCATTAAAAACTGCCAGATCGGATTACTTTTCATCTCTCTTAGAAGAAAACAAACATAACCCTAGGTATTTGTTCAATACTGTGGTTAAATTAACTAAAAATATAGCAGCAACAGGTTTAGACATTTCCCAAAAGCACAGCAGTAATGACTTTATGACGTACTTTACCTCCAAGATAGACACTATTAGAGATAAAATTGTAACCATACAGCCGCCCGCTACAGTATCGCATCAGATAGTGCGTTGTAGATCTCCTGAGGAACAATTCCATTCATTCTCTATTATAGGAGAGGAGGAATTGTATAAACTTGTTAAATCATCTAAACCCACAACATGTATGTTAGACCCTATTCCATCTAAGCTACTAAAGGAGGTACTTCCAGAAGTCATAGATCCTCTTCTGAATATTATTAATTCGTCACTATCATTAGGATATGTCCCCAAAACCTTCAAAATAGCTGTTATTAAGCCACTCATTAAAAAACCACAACTTGACCCCTATGAATTAATTAACTACAGACCAATTTCGAATCTCCCTTTTCTGTCAAAGGTACTAGAAAAGGTAGTATCCTCACAATTATGCTCCTTCTTAGAGAAAAATGGTATCTGCGAGGATTTCCAGTCAGGTTTTAGACCATATCATAGTACTGAGACTGCTCTAATTAGAGTAACAAATGACCTGCTATTGTCAAGCGATCGTGGTTGCATCTCTCTATTAGTGCTACTGGATCTTAGTGCCGCATTTGATACTATTGACCACAACATTCTTTTAAATAGACTTGAAAATTATGTAGGCATTAGTGGTAGTGCACTGGCATGGTTCAAATCGTACTTATCTGACCGTCATCAGTTTGTGGCAATAAATGAAGAGGTATCATTTAGATCGCAAGTGCAGTATGGAGTACCTCAAGGCTCAGTGCTAGGGCCATTACTTTTTACGCTTTACATGTTACCCTTGGGAGATATCATCAGGAAACATGGTGTTAGCTTTCATTGTTACGCTGATGATACTCAGCTCTATATTTCTTCGCAGCCCGGAAAAACATATCCATTCGAAAAACTAACAGAATGCATAGCTGATATTAAAAACTGGATGGCGAATAACTTCTTACTGTTAAATTCTGAAAAAACAGAGGTATTAATTATTGGACCTAAAACCTCCACAAGTAATGACCTAAAACACAGTCTAATACTAGATGGCTGCTCTGTAAATTCGTCGTCATCAGTTAGGAACCTAGGCGTCCTATTCGATAGCAATCTCTCCTTTGAAAGCCACATTTCTAGCATCTGCAAAACCGCATTTTTCCATCTTAAAAATATATCGAAATTACGACCTATGCTATCAATGTCAAATGCTGAAACATTAATTCATGCGTTCATGACCTCAAGGATAGATTATTGTAATGCTTTATTGGGTGGTTGTTCTGCACGCTTAATAAACAAACTCCAGCTGGTCCAAAATGCAGCAGCTAGAGTTCTTACTAGAACCAGAAAGTATGACCATATTAGCCCGGTTCTGTCAACACTGCATTGGCTCCCTATTAAACATCGTATAGATTTTAAAATCTTGCTAATTATTTATAAAGCCCTCAGTGGTTTAGCTCCTCAGTACTTGAACGAGCTCCTATCGTATTATAGTCCTTCACGTCCGCTGCGTTCTCAAAATTCTGGCAATTTGATAATACCTAGAATATCAAAATCAACTGCCGGCGGCAGATCATTTTCTTATCTAGCGCCTAAACTCTGGAACAATCTACCTAACACTGTTCGGGAGGCAGACACACTCTGTCAGTTTAAATCTAGATTAAAGACACATCTCTTTAACCTGGCTTACACATAAAATCATTAACACATTTCTATAATTCAAATCCGTTAAAGGATTGTTAGGCTGCATTAATTAGGTCAACCGGAACCGAAAACACCTCCCATAACACCTGATGCACTCGTTGCATCGTAAAAAGAATGGCATCTACGCTAATATTAGTCTGTTTCATTCTTATTCCGAGGTCACCGTAGCCACCAGATCCAGCCTGTATCCGGATCAGATGGTCACTCCAGTCCCCCGGATCCAGTCCGTACCCAGCTTAGATCATGGATCACCACCTAGAGATGACTTCAATAGCCGTGGATGTCAACCAGATGAGCTCCAAGGCGGATCACCAATAAAGACCTCGCCAACCTTGACGGCCATCGGCACTACACCACAGGATCCTGATGAGTTCTCTACAATCAGACATTGGTACAAACTGTTGTTTGGTCTGGCCAGAGGAGAACTGGTCCCCCGACTGAGCCTGGTTTCTCCCAAGGTTTTTTTTCTCCATTTCTGTCACCTGTGGAGTTTTGGTTCCTTGCCGCTGTCGCCTCTGGCTTGCTTAGTTGGGGACACTTTCCAGCGATATCGTACACTATTTGAACTGAACTGACGATGATATCACTGAATTCATTGATGAACTGCTTTTAACTGAAAATTGATTGTTACAATAATGCGTTACTTACACACTATTGTGCTGTTTAAATACTGTGCAGTTGCTTTGACACAATCTGTATTGTAAAAGGCGCTATATAAATAAAGGTGACTTGACTTGACTTGACTTGAAAATGACCGATCATATGTTAGATAAGATCTTTATTCCTTGGCTGGAATCGTTTAGAGCCGGGTGAAGCTGCATTTAAACTGCATTTTGGAAGTTCAAACCTGAGGCACCATTGAAATCCATTAAATGGAGATAATTCTTGAAATGTTTTCCTCAAGAAACATAATATTTTATCGACTGAAGAAGGAAAGACACAAACATCTTGGACGAGAAGGGGGTGAGTAAATGATCTGTAATTTTTTGTTTTGAAAACTAACTTCACCTTTTAAGAGCATTGTTGTTTTAGATCTGATTGTTTAAATGGAACTTTACTATTTTTTATTTTTTGTCCAAATATTGTTTTTTTGTACTGCTTCCTCTTTCCTTGTCATGTTTCTACAATTGGTAATTGACAATTTTTGAAGAGTTTAATGTGAAGATTTTTTAACACTGCTTCATGTATTCTTCATGTACACTTGTTTCTGCAATGGAAATATCTGATAATGACAATGAGAGTTATTTGTACTATTTTGGCACTAAGATGTGGTGCATAGAGGGCATAGGGTTTGTGCATAGGGAAGTTTACACTTGTTTGTGTGAGCTGTGTGTATATGTGAAGGTTTTCAAATGCAATGTATCTGTTTAAAAAATAAATGCTGAGAGTTTCAATTTTGCTGTTGTGTTAATTTCATTTAAAAAAATCTGATTCCAGAGATATCTAAAACTACTTGTCAAAGCAATGAAGTCCAGTAAACTTAAGTAGTTAAGTTAGAATATTTTGGAAAAATAAAAATGTTATGTCAGTTAGACTTGGTTAATGTTTGAGAAAACATAAAAAAATAAGTTGACTCAAAAAATTTCAAGTGTTCTTTAATTGATATAGTAAGTTGGCTCAACTTACTGTAAGTTTTTTCAACAACTACGTTTAAGTTGAGTGAACTTGACACCTAGTGTTTGCTAAACTTAACTGAGTCATTGCAAAAAGATGACTTGACCAAGTCAAGTTGAGTCAACAAATCATTTTTTACAGTGTTGTGATATTGCGAACCAAGATGAGTAACAGCTTTTAATAATTTTAAAGGGAGTTTGTAAATGAGATATTGATTTAATACAAGTTAAATAAATAAGAAGTTATTAAGTGACTTACATTGTCTGACTATAACACTATCGCCTAATTTTGCTCTATTTTGTGGTCAAAAGTAGTCTGAAACAAGTAATCTAAACCGCGAGTGTTTATGAATGAACGTGTGTCTTTAAAGGAATCTAGTGAAATGATTCAATTTCCCATTCATAAAAACCAGCGGTTCAAATGTATTAATGATTATGTCATTAAATCAGTGTCTTGCTGCCACCTGCTGGCAGATTGTTTCAGTTATTTAAATCATTTAATATTTCTGTATTCAAAATTTTATATTTTTAAATACGATATAACTGCAAGAGAAAAGCATGGAAATATAATAAGAATGGGGACTGGTGGAAAGCGATCACTGATGCAGTTGCATTGTGTATTACAAAATATATGGTGCCCATATATGGGGGGGGGGGGGTTATTTGTTCTTATTTCATTTCTTACTGTCTACTTGTTTTAATATCTTTAATATATATATTAGTAAGGCATACTGTTTCTTTTTTCTTATTGCAAGTGTTATGTAATGAATGAAAAATATATAGGGTGATTACCCAGATAAAAAAAAAGTGCACTAAAATGCACTTTATTTAAGTATACTTAGTACACTTTTCAGTAATGTACTAAAAGTGCTCTATTTTCGCACACTAATTTTGTACTTAATGTACTAAAAGATAGTATTAAGTATATGTTAAGATAAACTTAATACCATCTAAGTGTACTCAACTGTGCTATTTTGAGACACCCTGAAATTGAACTAAAATGTGCTTTTAACATACTATATCTGTATTTTAAAAAAATATATATTTAGTTACAACTAGAAATACACTTGAACCCTAATTTTAAACATTTATAAATATATTTAAGAATAGTTTAAAGTATAATAGTAATATATTAAAAGAATATACAAAATGTAAAAAAAGTGTGCTAAAATACACTTTAAGTACACTAAGTATACTTTTTAGTACTGTGCTAAAAATGCTCTATTTTCACACACTAATTTTGTGCTTAATGTACTAAAAGATAGTATTAAGTATATGTTAAGATAAACTTAATACCATTTAAGTGTACTCAACTGTGCTATTTTGAGACACCCTGAAATTGAACTAAAATGTGCTTTTAACATACTATATCTGTATTTTAAAAAATATATATTTAGTTACAACTAGAAATACACTTGAACCCTACTTTTAAACATTTATAAATATATTTATGACTAATTTAAAGTATAACAATACAGTATATTAAAATATACAAAGTGTGAAAAAAGTGTGCTAAAATACAGTGCACTTCCCTAATGTACTTAAAGTGCTCTATTTCCGTGCACTAATTTTGTACTTTATATACTAAAAGTTATTCTTAAGTAATTCTTAAGATAAACTTAAGATCATCTAAGTGTACTCAACTGTGCTATTTTGAAACACCATGAACTAAAATGTGCTTTTAACATACTATCTCAGCATTTCCAAATATTTTGTTACCACTTATAATACAATTGAAACATATTTCATAAACCTTTAAATATACTAATTATACATAAAAAATAAACTTACTAATTATTTAAAATACATGAATAATATATAACAAATGTATACAAAGCATATTTATAATGTATTGCCCACATATTTTTATTAATAAAAAAATACACTTGTTAATCATTTAAAATACATGAATAATATTTAATAAATTATACATAGCGTGTTTATAATGTATTTTTTATTAATAAAAATATGTGGGCAAGACATTATAAATACACTTTGTATATATTTATTATTATAATTCATATATTTTAATTAATTAATTATTGTATTGTAATGAATAAAAATGTGTGGGCAATACATTATTAATACGTTGTCACGAAGCGTGTAGGAAAGCACAAAATAACGTTTTCAATAAAAAGTCTTCAATAAATCCTCAGGCAGAGTAACGATAGACAGGAATGACTGGGGAAGCCGCGCACACAACGAAGGAACATAGGTGTAACGCTTGTAACCGGACAAAGAAATCATACAAACTTATAAAGGGGAGATAATTACAACAACAGGTGGAGGGGATCACACTAATGAGCAGGAAGACCAAAAAAGGGCATGGGAGAAACCAAACAGACAGTCCAATGGGGGAAACACTGGGAAAAACCAAGACAAACAGTCCAAGGGCGTGACATACACTTTGTATACATTTATCATATATTATTCATGTATTTTAAAGAATTAAGAAGTGTATTTTTTATTATTAAACATATGTGGGCAATACATTATAAATATGCTTTGTATACATTTATTATATATTATTCATGTATTTTAAATAATCAACAAGTGTATTTTTTTTGTAATAAAAATATGTGGGAAATACATTATAAATACGCCTTGCATACATTTGTTATATATTTATGTATTTTAAATAATCAACAAGTGTATTTTTTATTGATAAAAATATCTGGGCAATACATTATAAATACGCTTTGTATACATTTGTTATATATTATTCATGTATTTTAAATAATCAGTAAGTTTATTTTTTTATGTATAATTAGTATATTTAAAGGTTTATGAAATATGTTTCAATCCTATTAGAAGTGGTAACAAAATACATTTTTTGGAAATGCTGAGATAGTATGTTAAAAGCACATTTTAGTTCATCTTCATGGTGTCTCAAAATAGCACAGTTGAGTACACTTAGATGATTTTAAGTTTATCTTAACATATACTTAAGAATAACTTTTAGTATATTGAGTGGCCGAAAATAGAGCACTTTAAGTACATTAGGGAAGTGCACTAAGTGTACTTAAATTGTATTTTAGCACACTTTTTTCACACTTTGTATATTCTTTTAATATATTATTGCTATACTTTAAATTAGTCATAAATATATTTATAAATGTTCAAAAGTAGGGTTCAAGTGTATTTCTAGTTGTAACTAAATATATATTTTTAAATACAGATATAGTATGTTAAAAGCACATTTTAGTTCAATTTCATGGTGTCTCAAAATAGCACAGTTGAGTACACTTAGATGGTATTAAGTTTATCTTAACATATACTTAATACTATTTTTTAGTACAATAAGTACAAAATTAGTGTGCGAAAATAGAGCACTTTTAGTACATTACTGAAAAGTGTACTAAGTATACTTAAATAAAGTGTATTTTAGTGCACTTTTTTTTAACCTGGGAGAATTACCACACTCAAAATCAGTTTAAGTGTTAGTGCTAATAATGCATTCATATTAAGTGTACTTTAGTACAACTTTTGAGAAAATGTACTTCTACTACAATACATTACTAATAGATTTTTAATAAAATCAATTTAATATAACTTAAAATTACCACACTCAAAATCAATTTAAGTGTTAATGCTAATAATGCATTCATATTAAGTGTACATAAGTACAACTTTTGAGAAAATCTACTTCTACTACAATACATTACTAATAGATTTTTAATAAAATCAATTTAATATAACTTAAAATTACCACACTCAAAATCAATTTAAGTGTTAATGCTAATAATGCATTCATATTAAGTGTACATAAGTACAACTTTTGAGAAAATCTACTTCTACTACAATACTTTACTAATAGATTTTTTTTATATATTAACTTATTTTAAACTTAGGATTAGTATGTAAACAGTCTACTAAAAATCAACTAATGTTTAAAGCATTTAAAGCACACTTTTAAAAAACACACTAATAAAACTCTTTTGTATGTTTTTTCTGTAGTATACTTTATTTCAGTACACCAAAAATGTATTTAAGTATTACTGGTATTTAGTACTTTTTTTTCAAGTGTACTAAAGTCCTACTGAAGTATAAACATACTTTTAATTAGTATATTTATAGTGTATAAACATCACACTTTTATTTAACACAAAAAATAAGAATGTACTAAAAATTTATTTGCGGGTATTTAAGTGTATTTTCGTTGCATTTAAGTATATATTTTTTTCACCTGGGTAACCTATAATTTAATTTGTATAATTCCTCAATGATTTGTTTCCCCGGAGGAAACAACCATCTAAGATTGATCAGTACCATGACATCATAAAAGCAGCATGTGCTTTATTGTCTGGATCTTGTCTGATTCAGCAATTATGGATAATTCAATAAATACCACCAGCTAAAAAGTAATTAGTACTCTGAGTAGTTTTTATGAAGAGTAATTTGTACTTTTACTTAATTACTTTTTTAACACCAGTACTTTTACTTGTAATTGAGTACAATTTCAGCAATGTAATGGTACTTGTAATTGAGTATAAATTTTCAGTACTCTTTCCACCACTGGTGAAATGACAATTCAAAAAGTATTGTCATACGAAACGCCACCGCAAACCGACCCCACTAGGGCGTACATCTTCTGAAATCAACCCGTTCGCACTTAATGTAGAAGTGAATGACCAATAAAATATAAGCATTGGGGGTTTCGAGTGAATAAGGTAATTCCCAATTCACTTTACTGTTCTAAAATCTGTGACGCTTTTACGTTGCATTCTCACAAACGTGAATGTATAGCACTGCCCTTCAGAAGCAATTTCTAGAAATAAGAAATGTATAAAAACGTCTCTACTATTAAAAATATTTGTAAAATGTAATGTTTTACCCTATATGATGTATACTTGTTATATGTTTCCCCCACGTTTGGTATATTTGTTTTTGAAAGAGAAAAAAAAAAAAAAAAGATATGAGAGTTATGGGGAGTTGCCCGAAGCAATATGTCTACTACATTGACGTGCCGTCCAGCGGCCAATGAGGCGTCTGGGTATTTATATGTCTATGTTGCATGCTGGCCTTCTAGTAGCTTTATTAAATCCTTCCTTCACTTCCTAAGAGGGTGGAGCTAAGACGCGAGGAGAGGAAACGAGAGTGCACAAAAAAGAAATGAGAAGCACCCACGGCTGCATGCCAAGGATTAGACGTGGCAACCCAGACTTGGCCTGGCGCTGCTGGCCTGAGACGGCAGTGACGTATGGCTTTGCGGTTCTGCAGAGCATGTATAATGCCACTGGTCTCTTAGCAACCTCTGTACACAAAGTACAAAAGAAAAGAGTGAACTGAACGTGCGAAGCTAATCGAGTGCTTTGGATGGAAAAACGATTCAAAAAAGCATCATAAATATCATATAAAACAATGGTAAAGCAAACGATTCAAATCTTTGCCCGTGTGAAACCAACAAAGAAACCCACTGCGGTGAGTTTTTTTTTTGCGTTTGTGTACCGTGTTATTTGTAATTACGCTTTTGTGACAGGCTTGCAGAATATATGAATCATAAAGGAAAGTGATATACCAATTACATGTCTGCATCATTAAGATAAGGTGTGCTCATGCTTAAAACTTCCTCTTGCAGGAATACTTTGTGAACTGTGAGGAGCTGGGCGGTAGTTTGGAGTTTGTGGTTCCCAGAGACTTGGCAGATGGTGTTATCAACAATAAGAGGGAAAACTACAAATTCAGGTGATGTGGAGGACAATTAAGAAGATAAATTCAATAAAATGCAATTATCGGGTTGGTTTCCCAAGCATGATTTACACTTAATAATTAATGTCTTTGCATGCTTAATAAAGTGTTATTTATCGTAAGAAGGGTATTTTAATTTTCTATAGAAACATTAAAATGTATTTTTCTCTGCCTGGAACTCTCTCTCTCTCTCTTTAAAAATAACTTTAAACAGAAGTTGTTTACCAACCACAGGATTTTAAAAGACAGCTCACACTGCTTATTTAAAGCATTTAAAGCACATTCCACAATTAAAGTATTCATGTTCTTATCTCACATCTCGTGGGACATCTCCTGTTTAAAGATGGAGTAACTTAAATAACAATAATAATAACTTTCTGGATAAAACCAGCAATGTTTTAAATTAGAGCAGATTTATTTAATTAATGTGATTTATGATTAAGCATACAGATATGTAAGCAAAGTTTAAGTAAAAGAAAAAAAATATTTGTCTTTAAACAACCTATTTCTACTAAAATATTTCTTCACTATAGGTTTCAGAGGGTTTTTGACCAAACAGCCAATCAAGAGGAAATCTTTGAGGCCATCGCAAAGCCTGTTGCTGAAAAGTGAGTTGAAATTTTCTCTTCTCTGAAGGAAAAGTATTTTGGTTGACAAAGTCATGAAACATGCCAATAGTTAATGCTGTGGTTCAGTACAATAAGTGCTTCTCAACCATGTTCCTGGAACTCTCCAACAATGCACGTTTGGCATGTCTCATTTGTCTGACACACCGCTAGGACACCTGCTTTTATGTACAGCCAGTAAAAAGACCTTGGTTTATAAACCTTTAGTTTATAAAGACCTCATTTTTAAAATGTTTGTTAGATGTTTGTTCAAATCTCTCTATATATTAAATTTTGGTTTCCATCCAAAAAAATTTTTGCGGGAAAATATTTAGCATTACAAAATTTTTACCAATATAGCTGATAAAAATGCCATTTATCGCTAAAATGCATTGACACATTCTTTTTCCGTTTAACTTTCTATATATAAATACTTCACATGTCGCAAAAATTTGTTTGGAAACACTTTTTGTTGAGAAAAGGGCTTTAACGCAAATAAATGTGGTGTCACGCTTACATGACAGAATTAGCCTATAGGCAGCGTACATATTCGTGGTCCATTTTGACCACCGTATCTCCCTGATATTATGCCAAGCCCATTTTGTTTTACATGTATATTGGAACACAAAGTACACCATTTTTAAATGAATTGGTTTTGGCTTGTTAGTAGCTTCTTATATTTTCATTCCTCTTTTGTTCTGAGTTCTGTTCTACCGTTAAATTTAAGGATTAACTAAAATAGCATGGTTTTTCAGTATGTTTGGCTGACTGTATTTTATTATGACAATGAACAGGCTGCGCTGTTGAGTTAGTAACTGTGTGTGTGAGGCGCCGTAACGATCAACGATCATTTTTTTTTCTTTCTATAAAAATGGAAACAACTTACAATACTCCTTCATGTGTTGTTATATAAGAGTAAGACACTATTCTGAACTCTTCTAAATATTTATTTTATTTGTGTACTTTCACAATAAAAACAAAACATTGTGCTTTTGTAAAATAAAGGAAACAGGATAGTGCTTTCTCAACAGCAATTCTGTCACAATTCGTGTCACGAAGCAATTCTGCTTATTGGTTGCTACTTGTAGCACAGTTTTTTTCTTGAGTTGTTGTTTTTTATTTATTATTTAGAAATATATGTTTCACATATAAGCCTATTTATCTATTTCATATGTAGCTTCATTATGTTTTTCTCCGTTCGCAAAAGCGCTGCACGTGTGTGACATGACCATGTACATCCTCAAGTTCTGTTATTTATGATGCTTTTTGCGTGTATAAAATAAATTGAGGTATTTTTAATGGGTTAAACATCATTTAATTGTAATGTAACATAGTCTTGCTTAATGACCATCAGTTGTCAGAAATAAAAAACAAAAAATTACTGTGAAGGTAAATAAGGGGATGACACCTAGTGGATTAGACTAGTAATAAGATTAACGTAAATCTTACGTTTAATGCTTGTGTAAATAAATATCTAAAAAATCAATACGTTGCCTTTGAGAATCGATTTTGAATCACATTTTAAAAAATGATATATCTGTCACGATCCAGGCGGGGTTGAGGAGTGGAGTAATGGAGAGGAGAACCGGAGTAGATAAACAAATAAAGTTTATTAAAACAAAACACTGTAACTAAAGCAAACAAACAAAAACCGGGAGTATAAGATGAACACAAGCAAACAGAGGTAACAGCAAGCATTGACGGACAATTGGGGAGTGCACACACAGACTCTTAAATACACTGAAACGGGGGTGTGGTCACAAACGAGATAACAGGATGACGAGGGGGAAATACAAATATGGGCATAGAAGGAACCAAAAAGACTAACCAAAAGGGGGAGAAACAAGGACTAAACCAAATGAACTAGAAACATGGGGGAAAAACACTTGGAAAACATGACAGAACAGGACAATACACAGACATGACTCTGACATTACCCCCCCTCCCCCGAAGGCGCGTCCCGCGCCTAATAACATCCAAAGGGGAGGGAGGGTGGGCGCCCTGGAGACCGCTAGGAGGACACAGGGGACATAGAGGTGGTCTCCAGGGCGGATCAGGGATCTCAGGTGGCCATGGCGGGTCTGGGGGTTCAGGAAACCATGGCCGGGTAAACAGTCCAGGTGGCCATGGTGGATCTGGCGGCTCAGGCAGCCATTGCCGGGACAATAGTTCTGGAGGCCATGGCGGATCTGGAGGCTCAGGAAGCCATGGCCGAGTAAACAGTCCAGGTGGCCATGGCTGGGTAAACAGTTCAGGTGGCCATGGCTGGGTAAACAGTTCAGGTGGCCATGGCCGAGTAAACAGTCCAGGTGGCCATGGCCGGGTAAACAGTCCAGGTGGCCATGGCCGGGTAAACAGTCCAGTTGGCCATGGCTGGGTAAACAGTCCAGGTAGCCATGGCCGATCAGGGGAGTAGCCCCCCCCCCAAAATTTTCTTGGGGGAACTTAGGGTATAGTCCATACAGGAGAGCACGGAAGGGCGCGCAGGAGAGAGCTCCGGCTCAGGAGGGTGCGCTGGAGACCGCTCCGGCTCTGGAGGGCGCGCAGGAGAGAGCTCCGGCTCAGGAGGGCGCGCTGGAGACAGCTCCGGCTCTGGAGGGCACGCAGGAGAGAGCTCCGGTTCAGGAGGGCGCGCTGGAGACAGAACCGGCTCTGGAGGGCGCGCAGAAGACAGCTCCGGCTCTGGAGGGCGCGCAGAAGAGAGCTCCGGCTCTGGAGGGCGCGCAGAAGAAGGCGTCGGCTCTGGAGGGCGCTCTTGAGGAGCGGGCTCTGGACGGCGCTCTTGAGGAGCGGGCTCTGGACGGCGCTCTTGCGGCGCAGTCACTGGAGGGCGCTCTGGCGGCGCAGTCACTGGAGGGCGCTCTGGCGGTGCAGTCACTGGACGGCGCTCTTGAGGAGCAGGCTCTGGACGGCGCTCTTGAGGAGCGGGCTCTGGACGGCGCTCTTGCGGCGCAGTCACTGGAGGGCGCTCTGGCGGTGCAGTCACTGGAGGGCGCTCTGGCGGCGCAGTCACTAAAGGGCGCTCTGGCGGCGCAGTCACTGGAGGGCGCTCTGGCGGCGCAGTCACTGGAAGGCTGGGCGGAACCAGCGAAGACTCTGGGAGACTGGGCGGAACCAGAAGAGACTCAGGAAGGCTGGGCGGAACCAGCGAAGACTCTGACTTGGCGGTAGCCATCTTGGGTGCAGACTCAGGCTTGGTGGCCATCTTGGCCGTGAACTCAGTAACGGCGGCCATCTTGGCCGGGAACTCAGGCTTGGCGGCCATCTTGACCGGGAGCTCAGGTTTGGCAGCCATCTTGGCCGAGGGTTCAGGAACGACGGCCATCTTGACCGGGAACTCAGGTTTGGCGGCCATCTTGGCCGAGGGTTCAGGAACGACGGCCATCTTGGCCGGGAACTCTGGAACGTCGGCCATCTTGGCCGGGAACTCTGGAACGGCAGCCATCTTGGCCGGGGATTCAGGCTTGGTGGCCATCTTGGCCGAGGACTCAGGAACGGTGGCCATGTTGCGGGCAGACTCCTGTGTGGCAGCCATTTTGCGTGCAGACTCATGTGTGGCAGCCATCTTGCGTGCAGACTCATGTGTGGCAGCCATCTTGCGCGCAGACTCATGCGTGGCAGCCATCTTGCATGCAGATTCCGGCATGGTAGCCATCTTGAGAGCTGGCGTGGCAGCCATCTTGTGAGCTGGCGTGGCAGCCATCTTGTGAGCTGGCGTGGCCGCCGGCAGACTAGAGCGCTGGGCGGAGGCCGGTAGATGAGAGCGCGGGGAGGAGGCCGGCCGCATCGGGCTGAGGACAGCAGCGGAGCTTTGGAGGACGACTGGAGATTTGGGACTGGGCTGGCGGCTCGAGCCGTTGACACGGTATGTGGAGGTTCTCGGCTTAGGGCAGGCTGGCGAGTTGCGCTGTGCCTGGTAGGGGGCCGGAAGATGAGACTTACTTGGACTAGGAATTTCTTCTATTTCAAAATCAGATCCATTTAAATAGAGAATGAGATTGATTAGCTCGATCAAGGAAAAATTACAAACGGGGAGATCACAGCGAATCGTCTCATTGTCCAGCCCCAAAACAAACACAGCGCAGATGGCAGCTTCATGCCAGCCTACCTGGTGGGAGAGCTCGATAAATTCCTCCACATACCGTTCCAACTCTCGACCGCCTTGCCGCAGTCCCCTCAAGGAAGCCTCAGCCCGATTCATCCTTGTTTTGGTCCGTCAATCTGTCACGATCCAGGCGGGGTTGAGGAGTGGAGTAATGGAGAGGAGAACCGGAGTAGATAAACGAATAAAGTTTATTAAACAAAACAAAACACTGTAACTAAAGCAAACAAACAAAAACCGGGAGTATAAGATGAACACAAGCAAACAGAGGTAACAGCAAGCATTGACGGACAATTGGGGAGTGCACACACAGACTCCTAAATACACTGAAACGGGGGTGTGGTCACAAACGAGATAACAGGATGACGAGGGGGAAATACAAATATGGGCATAGAAGGAACCAAAAAGACTAACCAAAAGGGGGAGAAACAAGGACTAAACCAAATGAACTAGAAACATGGGGGAAAAACACTTGGAAAACATGACAGAACAGGACAATACACAGACATGACTCTGACAATATCGAAAAATCGATTTTTTTTCCCAGCCCTAGTTATTCACTGTTTATGTAATTTTGTTGTAGCACAGAAAAAAAGATTTTGTTAACAGTGTTCATTTTAAAGCAGGTAATGATTTGTTAGTTAGATTAATAATTAATTCAACATATATGTGTAACATTTTACTCACATGGAAACGGCAATGTTAGTAAATATTACAGAATTTGCGCGATCTTTAAGAGTCTGAAATAGATGTTGCTCAATCAGGCACATTAAAAATATACACATAACGCTGACTACATACAGTATCGACTTAAAGACATGAAGCTTTATTTCAAAGATTTGAATTTCAATACATCAAGCAATTGTCACAAGGACGGTCTGAGACGTGCGGATCCATTCGCAGCATTTTATTAGGTACAGACAAAACACAAAACACACAGGGGCAGGCAGAAATCGTAGTCAAAACACAGGCAGAAGGTCGGGGCTGGCAGCGAGAATCAAACACGGGAGGGAGTCCAGGAATCAAACACGGGAAAACAAACACGGGAAGAAACACTCAGAAATGCAGCCGGGGCAATACAAGACTTTGCGAAGAAGCTGTGTGTGTGAGTGGCTTATAAGCATGTGTGTGAATGAGGAACAGATGTGTGCAGCAATCAGTGCAGTGGGTCACGAGGAGCAGGTGTGAGCAGTGATTGGTGCAGTGGCTTGTGGGGGCTGAAGTCCATGATGTGTAGTGCAAGAGTTTGTGATGACAGGACGACTCAATTCGTGACAGAGCCCCCCCCCAAAGAGCGGCTTCCAGACGCTCTAACCACATAATGAAAACCGGAGGGTGGTGGAGCGGAGGCAGAACAGGGGGAGGGATGGAGGGCCAGGTCCATGTGGGGGTAATGGAGCTATGGACTGAGGCGGGACCGGCGGAGGGAGAAGCCATGGTGGAGGAAGGGTTGGCTCCTGCATGGGGCTGACCGACGGAGGAGGAGCCGGCGGAGCCCGAGGCAGAAACGGAGAGGCGATGGTCATGGGCAACACCGAGGATCTGGAGGGCCAAGGCAGAACCCAAGGCTCTGGCGACCAAGGCGGAGATGGAGGTCCGGAGGTACACGGCGGAGCCGGAGCGACAGAGGACCGAGGTTGTGCCCACGGGAGGGAGGAGGTCCACAGAGCCGGTAGGACAGATTGACGAGGCGCAGCCGGAGGAGTAGAGTCCAGAGGCGAAGGTGGGGCGACGACTGACCAGGGCGGAGCCGGAGGGACGATGGAGCCCGGTGGAGCTGGTGGACCGATGGCCGACGGCGGAGACGAGGGAGCAGAGAGCCGGGGTGGAGCCGCAGGGTCGGAGGGCCGAGGCGGAGTCCAGGACTCTGAGGCTGGAGGCGATGGTGAGGGATCCTCTAGCCAGGGCACCGATGGAGACTGGCAGTCCCACGGCAAGTCCTCTGCACCGAATGTGGGTTGAGGGTGAGCAGAGGGACTGTCAGGAGACAGAGGTGGTGGGACTGGAGCAGTAGGGAGGGTGGGTGGGAAACTCAACAGTCCATACACGGCCTCCGTAGCTCGAATAGGGAAAATATACAGTCCATAAATGGCCTCCGTGGCCTGAACCGGGCAGACAGGAATCTCAGGCCGGCTGGACGGAACCAGCGGAGGCTCTGGAAGGCTGGGCGGAACCAGCGGAGGCTCTGGAAGGCTGGGCGGCACCAGCGGAGGCTCTGGGAAGGCGGGCATCTTGCGAACAGGCTCTGGAAGGGCGGCCATCTTGCGAACAGATTCTAGAAGGGAGGCCATCTTGTGAACAGACTCTAGAAGGGAGGCCATCTTACGTGTAGACTCTGGAAAGCGGCCATCTTGTGAACTGACTCAGGAAGGACGGCCATCTTGTGAACAGGCTCTGGAAGGGTGTTTACTGTGGGAACATTGTTGTCTTCTTTGATTCCCACAGTAAAGGGAGAGCCACTCATTTGCAGAGCAATGTCCACGTAAGTTTGTAAAGTCCAGCTAGGTTCGAACGTGGGCATCTGTGAAGCCAATGGCTCTAAGAGTCCTCCACAGAAAAAAATCATCAGGCATACATCATCCATAGAAGTCTGCTTAGCCAATTCCACAAAGTCCATAGCATAATCCTCAATAGACCGCTCACCCTGCTTGAGACGTGTGATCTGTACAGTGGGGTTCGTGCTGGAACCGGATGACACCATACTAGCTGCTGGATCCTTGTAGTAGCAAAGTCTTCTGTCACACGGACGGTCTGAGACGTGCAGATCCATTCGCAGCAGTTTATTAGGTACAGACAAAACACAACAAACACACAGGGGCAGGCAGAAATCGTAGTCAAAACACAGGCAGAAGGTCGGGGCTGGCAGCGAGAATCAAACACGGGAGGGAGTCCAGGAATCAAACACGGGAAAACAAACACGGGAAGAAACGCTCAGAAATGCAGCCGGGCAATACAAGACTTCGCGAAGAAGCTGTGTGTGTGAGTGGCTTATAAGCATGTGTGTGAATGAGGAACAGATGTGTGCAGCAATCAGTGCAGTGGGTCACGAGGAGCAGGTGTGAGCAGTGATTGGTGCAGTGGCTTGTGGGGGCTGAAGTCCATGATGTGTAGTGCAAGAGTTTGTGATGACAGGACGACTCAATTCGTGACAGCAATATAGTAACAGAGGCTTGTATTGTATTATCAATTTCAGATACTATTACCAATATGGTGATGTTTATTATTTCCTGCATAATTAGATACATAAAAATATATATATTTTATGATGGATCGTTACCTGTGTCTGCAAGTGCGGTGCTGAAACACCCACCTAAACGATTTCAATATATCACTTATCCTGCCCAAAAAGATCATAAACATTTGATTAAGTAAAAATTCATTTACATACACATCCTAAAAACTAATCCTGTGTGAATGACAAGCTTCAAATCGGGTGATTTTAGGTTAGTGGTTTGCATGTGAGTCAACAGGCCTTTATCACAGTCCGCATGTTGTCACATCAGGCTCCGATTAGTAGCGTAAAGGAATTTTCTGCCTGTATTATTGTCAATGAACAGATGCCAGTTTAGTAAAGAAAATTAAACTAATTTAGTTTGACTTAGCAATAAGTGACAATTACAAAACTGTTTATTGTTTACTGACACCCTACTATGTATGTCATCCTTCATTTTAATGTGTAACTTTATCTGACTGACGCGATTGTCAGCGCTGCCACCGTTGCCTGTCATGAGATTAAATAAACAGCAGCAAGCTGAGTGATTCACGTTTATTTTTAATATTATTTTGTTTATTCTTTATTTTACTGTTTATTCTTGGTTTTGGGGAGTCATTCATCAACTGGATCAAAATTCTGTATACGTCACCTTCAGCCACTGTTATCACCAATGGACTAACATCACGTAGCTTCACACTGCACCGGGGGACTAGACAAGGATGCCCACTCTCCCCTTCACTATTCACCATCTTCATTGAAGCACTAGCAGCAGCTATCCGTCAAAACAGCTACATAAAAGGAGTTCAAACATTAAATATACACCATAAAATAAGTCTTTATGTCGATGATATTTTATTATATTTACAAGACCCCCCATCATTACAAGAAACGATTAAACTCATTGATTCATTCTCAAAAATTTCTGAATACTCAATCAATTGGAGCAAATCTGCTATACTTCCATTACACCACCGATTCCTCTGTGCACCAATTATATCACATATCTAGGTATTAATGTTTCCCCCAGGCTGTCAGAGTTGTTTGGACTAAACTACACACCATTACTCAAAACAATAGAAGATGATCTTCATCGCTGGATGAATTTACCACTATCTATTATGGGCAGAATATCAGTAATTAAAATTACTATACTCCCGAAATTAAATTATTTATTCACAATGATTCCAACACAGCCCACCATTACCTGGTTTAAATCACTAGATTCAATAATTACCAAATTTTACTGGAAAAACAAGACCCCGAGAATCAAACTCACTACTTTACAGAAATCAAAAACACAAGGAGGACTGGAAGCACCACATTTTTATCATTACTTTTTGGCCAACCAGCTCCAATATATACATAAATGGATTCACCCTAACCCATCAGAAAACACATGGCTAGATGTTGAACAAACAATTTGTAAGGACATTAACACTTCAGAACTACCCTTCCTTAACCGGACAATCAAAAAACATTACTGTTTTAAAATACCAACAATAGCTGCAACTCTGACAGCCTGGTGGAAATTTCACCAAATAACAAACTCCACGCTTGCACCATCTAAATTCACCCCGATTTGGAATAACCCAGATTTTATAGTTAACAAGAAGCCACTTAATTTACGCACATGGGCAGAAAAGGGCATAACACAACTTCAGCATATCTTTTTAAATAATAACCTGGCACCATTTTCCCACTTGGTCCAGAAATACAGTATTGGGAGTAATTGTTTCTTGGAATATTCACAAATCAAATCATCAATTCAATCAAAAATTGACATTCGTACAACTAATCTAGACCTTTCACCTCCAATCTCAGAACTAATTAATATATCTTCCTTAAAAAAACTACTCTCCAAATTATACAGGTTAATATCAAAATCAAACAACACATTGAGCCTACCAAACGCAAAATGGGAATCAGACTTATCCATTACTCCCGATGCCGCTTTCTGGACACAAATCTGCAAAAATATCTACTTCATGACAAAAAATGCCAACCTGCAGCTTATACACTATAAAGTACTTCATAGATTTCATCTAACTGGATGCAAACTATTCAGAATGGGTTTTACTTCAGAAATATGCACTCATTGCACACAAAACACTCCAGACACCTATTTTCACGCCATTTGGCATTGCACCTCAGTTAAAACATTTTGGGAAAACATAACTGGCTCACTATCAAATCTTCTAGGATGTCACATCCCACTGTCTCCCTCCCTCTGTTTACTAGGCGACATATCACTAACCAACTTAAATAATACAAACACTCAGTTGCTCTTAGTGGCCCTAACTATCGCCAAGAAAACTATCCTCATGAACTGGAAATCAAGGAATACTATACATATTGCATCTTGGAAAAACTTACTAATAGAGTGCATGTCCATGGATAACCAGTTCACTTCAATCACAAAAAATACATCAGAATTACACCTCTTGGTTATCTCTTGTAAACTTCCAACAATCATGAACCCACTCACCACTTTTTGTCTGAAGCCACCATCAGAATTACAACCCTCTTGGTTAAATCTCATAAACTACCAACAATAATAAATAAGCTGACCCTCTTTGTCTGAAGCCACCCTCAACCATACAACTTCATCAATATCTAAAAGAAAAGAAAAATAAATAAATAAATAATAATTGAGGGGGTTAAGAGGAGGTAGAAACACTGTTGTAATATCACACCTAATTAAGTATTTAAGTTTATTTAAATTATTAACATTATACACTATTATTATCATTATTAATATAGTATAATTTTTATTTTATTTTTATTTTATTTTTATTTTTTTCTCTTATTCAAGCTCGCTCTCTCTTTTCTTCAACTCTCTGCCTAACACCATATCTACCTCCCCCCCCCCTTTATTTTGTATTTGTTTATTTGTTTATTAATTTTTATTTATTTTTTTCTCCTCTGTTTTCTCCTTTTCTGCCTCTGGGCCCCAGTTGGCTGTGACATCTGTGACCCTGTTCTATGTGGCTCGGATTGGCTGCAGGTGGGTGCATTGGGAGGCCGGGGTCCTTTTACCTTCAGCTTACCCTGAGTTTATTGCCACTGATTAGCACTACATGTCTGGCTTTTTAATGCTTTATACATTAGTTGACATACACATACATATACATCATGAAGAGAGAAAAAAAAAAATATATATATATATATTAGTGGTGGGCCGTTATCGGCGTTAACGTGCTGCGTTAACGTGAGACTCTTATCGGGCGATAAAAAAATATCGCCGTTAATCTATTCTCAAATTTGGGTTGGGAGCTGGGTCTAAACTATGCAAGCTATGATGACTTTCACCTTGATAGTTTAACGCGGATGTATACCAAAGACTATAGAATATGGTCGCGCGTTTACGTCTCCTCCGCCAAAACACAGACGGGATCGCATCGTCCTCCATTCATAAAAACCGAATCTACTATAGCGCGAAATGCCACGTAAATGCGTCGTTTTTTGGATTCATGAATCAAATGTTGGTCTGTCACTTAATTCAAATCGCGATATGGACTAGTGTCTGTGAAAACTGAAATGCAAAAAGACCGTTTTAATATGAATCCGGTATGTTCCGTTTGCCTAGCTGTATGTATGAATGGTGGAGACGCGCTTTTACTACACGCATACTGAAACACACGTGATGCTTACGGTAATTTTTGGCATTTGCATCTCACATGAACAGATAAACTCAATCTCCAAAACTGCTGTGAGTGTCACTTTTACCGTTTCATTTGAGAAAACTCGCATCATATCATACTGTATACACAGAAACTTCACGGCAACCTGTCAAAATAAAAGTACGGTGTAACATGTATCCCCACCCCCCAAAAGCTGGAAACGTAGGGGAAACACTGGCTACCATAGATATATATACGTATATGTATATTTTTTATCACACTGTACAACAATAATACTGTTTTTTTATTACAGTAAGGGCTAAGTTTAGGGTTGGGTAGGTGTAGATGTAAAAAAAAAACAATCCAATAGGTAGAAAAAATAATTTCATTGTTAGTTAGTTAGTAAACACAAGTACATCTTATGGAACATAATTTATTTTCATCAACAAATTATCATAGAACAGCTTTATTGAGCAGTTTGTGATGCAGTTTGGAAACAGGAGATGAGCGCCTGGTCTAATGCGCCACCTGGCTTGAGAAAACCATTCTCAAAGACTTACTTTCAGTCATTATTTGGGTAGCACACATATTCTGAATGCCTTCAGCAGAATTCAAATTAGCCATTTTAATCTAGATTAATCTAGATTAATTCCAAGATTTAATCTAGATTAATCTAGATTAAAAAAATTAATCTATGCCCACCACTAATATATATATATATATATATATATATATTACATACACATAGGGTAAGTGTGACTGCACAGGGATAGTCCCACGCTGCACGTCACACTTTTCTTTTAATGCATCTCACATTAGTTGAACATACATCTATCACAAATAAAAAGGGTTAAATATTAAAAAATAAAAATAAAAGTACAAACAAATAGGGTAAGCAGGACATGTGTGTGTGGTGGCCCGGGGGTGGGAGTTAGGGCCCTGTGCCTCCACGGCACCTCTACTAGATGGCCGTCCGGGTGACGTGAGCAGGGGATTAACTGGGCAGCTGTGTAATAACTCAATTTTTTTTTTTATGTATATATATATATATATATATATATATATATATATATATAATAATAAGGAATACCTTATTTTTATTTTATTTTATAGATATTCTATTTCTATATCTTATATATTACTAAATTACTATATTATTAGAATTGCCCTCTTCTTGATCCTCAAACCTCCCCTCATTCTTGATTAAAGTAGTTCATTTAAAATGTTATTATTATTATTATCATTACTATTATTATTAATATTATTATTACTGCCATTTATCATCTTCCTCACCCTGACCCCTGAGTACCATTCACACCCTCCATCCTCCAATTTTTGATTAATACTACTATCATCATTTTTATTATTGTTTATTATTATTATGTCTGTGGTACTTTTCTACATGTTCCCTTGTGTTCCAACCTCGACACAGTTAAAATTACCACCTACACGCACACTCACATGCACACACAAATCATGTTTACGGTCATGTATGTTTTGTTGGCCTTTGATGTATCACTTGTAAATAGTATATTTGTTGGCAATAAAAAAAAAACAAAAAAAAAACAGATTAACACTTACTGGACTACATACATATTTCATGTTCAAATATGAGTATTAAATAAGCGTTTATTTCTTCTTCTTCTTCTTCTTCTTCAAAAAAATTGTTTATTCTTGCAGTATATTACAAAACCACCACTGGCTCTGCACCTCTTTACCTAAATTCATTACTTCAGATGTGCCCTCTAGAAGCTTACGTTCTGCAAGTGAACAGCGTACTATTGTTCCATCCCAAAGAGGATCACTTTGTAACGCCACGCCAGCAGAGGGAGCCCTTAACCATGCACTGACTGCTCTCACTCCCTCTGCTGCTTCATGGGTAACTTCCTGTTTGGTGGCCATTTAAGGAGGCCTACACCAAACAGGCCTCGCAAAGTATTGTTTTGCTGTGCGGACTCTACTAAGCGTTTTCCCATTCCCATTCCCATTCCCATTGCCATTGCCATTGCCTTGTTTTTGCCATGGTTTTGTTTCATTGTTCTTGTCATAGTTTTGCCATTGTTTTGTTCTGTTTCCATTGCCATAGTTTTTCCTTGTTTCATTGTTTATTTGCTACTTTGGACTGCTCACTTGGATTCTGACCCTCGCCTGTATTACTGGATTACGCTTTTGTCTTGCCTTTGTGTTACTGTTTGTTTGGAGATCGACCCTGCCTGTCTTGACTACGCTGTGTTAAATAAAGCTCGCATCTGGATCTTACACGCTTCCCAGAGTCCTTGTTACAGAAATACTTCGCCTACCAAAGATCCAGCGGCTTTTAGTACACAGATCATCATGGATCCAGCATCACGCCTCTTCTGCCTCCGCCAAGGTAAACGGCCTATTGAAGATTACGTTCAGGACTTTTGTGGACTGTGCCATTTGGTGGGTTTTAATGACACTGCTCTGAAGGGTATATTCCGGAATGGACTTGTGGACTGCCTAAATTTTCTAATGCCCAACAGCAATGGCCCTGCTACCCTTGAGCAGTATATTGACTTTGCCTTATTGTTGAGTGGCTCTGCTTTCACTGTTGGTGTCGTGAAGGAGGAACATGTCACATCTGCCAAGCCACAGCCAGTTCACTTCATGCCTGCCGCTCCAAAGCTTGCTCACGTCATGCCTGCCGCTTCAAAGCCTGCTCACGTCATGCCTGCCGCTTCAAAGCCTGCTCACGTCATGTCTGCCACTTCAAAGCCTGCTCACATCATGCCTGCCGCTTCAAAGCCTGTTCACGCCATGCCTGCCGCTCCAGGGCCTGCTCACGCCATGCCTGCCGCTCCAGGGACTGCTCATGCCATGCCTGCCGCTCCAGGGACTGCTTACACCATGCCTGCCCGTCCAGAGTCTGTACCTGTCATGGCCACCCTCCCACAGCCAGTCCACAAGATGGCCGCCATCCCAGAGCCAGTCCACAAGATGGCCGCCATCCCAGGGCCAGTCCACAAAATGGCCGCCATCCCAGAGCCAGTCCACAAGATGGTCGCCATCCCAGAGCCAGTCCACAAGATGGCCGCCATCCCAGAGCCAGTCCACAAGATGGCTGCCATCCCAAAGCCTGTTCACAAGATGGCCGCCATCCCAAAGCCTGTTCACAAGATGTCTGCCGTTCCAGAGTCTGTTCACAAGATGGCCGCCCTTCTAGAGCCACTGCACAAAATGGCCGCCCTTCCAGAGCCACTACACAAGATGGCCGCCACGCCAGAGCCTGTCGCCAAGATGGCCGCCACCCCAAAGCCTTTTCACAAGATGGCCGCCGTCCCAAAGCCTGTTCACCAGATGGCTGCCAACCCAGAGCCTGGACCCAAAATGGCCGCTACATCCACGCTTCATCGTGTCAACCCGGTTTCAAGATGGTTGGCCTCCAGCATAGAGGACCCACCACTACTGTCGGCTCGAGCAGCTGGTCTCTCTAAACTCACGTCAGCCAAGCCAGCACCTGCTTATGCCACTTCAGTCAAGTTACAGCCTGTTCACGTCATGTCTCCTGCTCCAGAGTCTGCATCTATCATGGCTGCCCTTCCAGATGAGGTTCCTGCCAAGCTAAGTCACATTAAAGCTGCTGTTCCTGCCAGGTCAAGTCACGTTACAGCTGCTGTTCCTGTCAAATTAAGTCACGTTACAGCTGCTGTTCCGGCCTGCTGTTGACCCTGCCCTTGATAAAACACAGTGGACCAACACCAGCAGCTGACATGGCACCCCAGACCATCACTGACTGTGGGTACTTGACACTGGACTTCAGGCATTTTGGCATTTCCCTCTCCCCAGTCTTCCTCCAGACTTTGGCACCTTGATTTCCGAATGACATGCAAAATTTGCTTTCATCCGAAAAAAGTACTTTGGACCACTGTGTTTTATCAAGGGCAGGGTCAATGCAGCTAGCTATCAGGAGATTTTGGAGCACTTCATGCTTCCATCTGCTGAAAAGCTTTATGGAGATGAAGATTTCATTTTTCAGCACGACCTGGCACCTGCTCACAGTGCCAAAACCACTGGTAAATGGTTTACTGACCATGGTATTACTGTGCTCAATTGGCCTGCCAACTCTCCTGACCTGAACCCCATAGAAAATCTGTGGGATATTGTGAAGAGAAAGTTGAGAGACGCAAGACCCAACACTCTGGATGAGCTTAAGGCCACTATCGAAGCATCCTGGGCCTCCATAACACCTCAGCAGTGCCACAGGCTGATTGCCTCCATGCCACGCCGCATTGAAGCAGTCATTTCTGCAAAAGGATTCCCGACCAAGTATTGAGTGCATAACTGAACATAATTATTTGAAGGTTGACTTTTTTTGTATTAAAAACACTTTTCTTTTATTGGTCGGATGAAATATGCTAATTTTTTGAGATAGGAATTTTGGGTTTTCATGAGCTGTATGCCAAAATCATCAATATTAAAACAATAAAAGGCTAGAACTACTTTCAAATGTGTGTAATTAATCTAAAATATATGAAAGTCTAATGTTTATCAGTACATTACAGAAAATAATGAACTTTATCACAATATGCAAATTTTTTTAGAAGGACCTGTATATGACATACAGGGGCATTTTTGCACTGATTTTGAATTTTGGGGTATTCTGAAGGCATTTTAATAGACTAAATCACAGAGTGAAAGCATCCACTTTAAAAGCGCATGCGCAGAAGTTTAACCTTCTACTTCATCACATGAAGTGTGCAGTCAATGACTGTGTGTGTTTTTGTTTGCTTTTCCTAAAGGAGGGACATACTCGATAATGTCAGATCGTTAAAACAACAGTTAGTCTACAGTATTATTGTAGACAATATATCACACACTCGTATGATGTGCACTGGCCAAATCGGACAAGTGACCCTCAGGCCATCCAAGATGTAGATGACCTTGTTTCTTAATCTGCTCACATTATTAGAGAAATTACAAGAATTTTAGAGAATCACATCACTTTCTCACCAATGGGTCCTCGGCAGTGAATGGGTGCCGTCAGAATGACAGTTCAGACAGCTGATAAAAACATCACAGTAATCCTCAAATAATCAACATAACTTCAGTTCATCAGTGAATGCCTTGTGAAGCAAAAAACTTATAACTTATATAAAATATTGATTTCTCCAGTAAGAAAGTCATTCTGTCTGAATCAAGAGAGAAATATGCACAGATCAAGCACTGTTTACAAGTGAATCACTTCAAAACCCTGTGAAATAAATATTACAGTAGGTCGGTCACCTCCTAAAGTACACAGTCATCTCCACTGTTTTGAAGGTGTTCAGCTGCAGGTTGTTTTGACCAGACTGTCAGCGAGGGCACTAGTCTCACTATCTGCTGCCTGTCAGTCAGAAGCTGGTGATCCACTGACAGAGAGAGCTAGGTACAGAGAGCTGGGTTAGTTTGATCTGGAGGTGTGCTGGGTTGATGTGAACTGAAGTCCACAAGCAAGATCCTCACATTAGTCCCTAATTTGTCAAGACGTGGCTTCATGTTGACTGCATTATCTACAGACTTGTTTGCTCAGTACGCAAACTGCAGGGGGTCTAGCAAGGGTCCAGTGATGTCAGGTGGGCCAACACCAGTCTTTCAAACAACTTAATGCCCACAGATGTTAGGGCAACAGGTCTGTAGTCATTAAGCATTATGATTTGTAACCCAGGCTCATTCGAAATACGTGCTTGAGGTGATGTTATGCAACACTGATATTGTTTACCTTACTGCATGTTTTGCATCAATATTAAATTGTTTTGAAGTCATATTGCAAAAATGAAGTAGAACTGCTGTAAAGGAACTTGATACATTTGGAGAATATCTTACCTTTGAATGCTTTGCTGAGTTTGTACAGAAAGATGCTTATATCGCTTGTAATCCCATCACTTCTCCCTTTTTTGTTTAGCTGTAGATCAGTAGATGATAAGCTGTCCAAAAAAGTAAATGCTCTTAGTACTAGTGCCCAAACAAAAAACATCGAAACAAAAGAGACTTTCAGAACCGGAGTGCCCAGACTCAGTCGTGGAGGGCCAGTGTCCTGCAGAGTTTTGCTCCAACCCCAATTAGACACACCTGAACCAGCTAATAAAGCTCTTACTAGGTATAGAGGGTATGCACATGATGTCACCGTCAGCTGGAGTGGCTGTGGCTCCGTCCACTGTGTGGTTATGAGTACAACACATAAGAAAGATTGGTTGGATCTAACTTGTAGAACCTCTCACTGTATTATCAACACAAGGAAGACACACGTGTAATAAAATACATTTTATTAACAAAAGATAGAAAAGAGTAATCAACAACTACTAAATGAATACCATAAATGAAAAAGGAATAAAGTGCATAAGATCCATAAAATGCAAGTGATTCAGTTGGGTGTTGCTATGTTAGAGCTATGTTATCTTATAGAAAGATAAACTGTTGCTACTCTGAAACAAATAAGGCGAAGAACCTTATTATGCATCAAACAAATAAATGAGCTATTATTTGTTATCAACTGCAATCAGCCATATAATATATAATGTAAATTGGAAAAATCATATACTGATAATATACAACAATGCCAAGGTCTCTGGATGAGGTTTGGAAGTGATATTTACGTTCTCTGTGGTTGAGTGAGCAGTCCGGTGGTGGCAAATTCTTCCACTGGTTGTGCTGGGAGCAGTCAGTGGGAAAAGGAGCAGGAATCCGTTTTGACAGCCTTGAACATGAAGCGCTGTAGGATGCTGATCTCCTAGAGCACCAAAGGGTCCTAAGATCTGGAACACGCAGATGTGGACCTGGTGTAGGTACTGAAGCCCCTTAACTTGGAACACGCAAGTAAAGGTACCTGAAGTGAAGGTTTGCTCGCTGGAGCTTAACATTTTTTGCAAATGTCTGTTTGTCTTCTGCCTCTCTGGGCTAGAGACTCAGAACTTGGTCAATCCGCTTTGTCTTTCTCGGATGGAGACTCAGGATATGCTGCATCTGTTGTTGTCTCGCTGGGCGAAGACTCATGGAAAATATCTCTTTCCTCACAGGCAGAATGTGGTCATATCTGCTGCTACCTCAAAACTGGAGACTCGAAGTGTAGGAGCATCTGTTGCTGTCTCTCTGAATGTGCCGGAGACCCAGAACAGTGTTGTTTCTGTTGCTGCCTCTCAATAATGGGGCTCAGACTCAGAAAACGGGGTGTTACTGCTAGTGTCTCTCTGAACGCGCCGGAGACTCAGAAATGGTGTATATGCTATTGTCTTACCGGATGGGAGACTCAGAATTTTGTTGCTCTGTTAGTGTCCCTTCCTTCACAGGTAGCAGACTCAGAACAAAGTGTGTCTTTGGAAGGGTACCTTTAAATCTTTTCGATGAGGCGGAGATTGCAATTTGGTGCTTCTCCAGTTCTGTGCTGTGATTGGCTGGTTCAATCAGAGCGGGAGGACATGGGGTGGCTCACTCTTCTTTCCTCTTGTGGAATTCATTTGCACAGTCCAAACACAAAGTTAGAAAAGTGTCTTTAAAGTTTTACTGGTGCATTTCTCACTTTCCAAAACACAATCAGAAAACATTTGGCAATCTTATGAACATTAAGTCCAAACATGATGTAGGATTTTAGTTACGCAAAACCATAAGTAATGAACAAATCTCCATACTCCATGTGAAGATCAAGATTCTTTTGTCTGAACCATTTGTCGAAACGGCGCGAAAACACTGGCGTCACGATGTCTACCCGATGGTCCGTTTGCTACGCCGCAGGGAACAGAGCGGCCATAAACTTAATCCCATTAGGGAGACAACGGTGATTTGTGTTCGGCGTAAACTAGCTAATCGCTAATTCATGACTACAATCTTTTGATCCTGGTGAAACTCCCGGAAAAGGACAATTTCCCAAAGATCGTCTTCCCCCCTCGACATTCCACGAAGAACCAGTTGTCTCGCGCACTTTGGCCGAGACCATCATAAACTGAGTCACGAATAAACAAAGAACATTGATCAATTCCAGATTGCCCGTTCTGGCCCGCCGAACTCTTACTGACCTCCGCTCAAGCAGCGTGGGGTTTTTCCACTCAAAACCCAGAAATACCCCACCGCGCAAAGAATGTGCGGACAAATATGATACAGGAAAAAAAAAAGATACCAAGAACGCTATTTCGATCACTCGAACTTACTATGCAAAAGGATAGGACACCCTCCTTTCTGTATGTCAATGGGTGTCGTGTATTCATGTACTTTACTATACCTTGTGCCTTAATTAATCAAGTTATTTAGCGTGTATCCCATGTGTAACCTTATAGTTCTGTATTTAGTCTCTTTCTAAAGATCATCGAAAGATCTCTTTCAATAAAGATCACATCATTTTGTGTGTATTGTATGCATTACGCTAGTTAACAGAAGTTAATAACTAAATCGCAGAGAAATCTATATCCCAAATAAAATTACATGCCAGGAGGAGTGGCATGGGTGCGGGACCCCGCCCCGTGGCCACCCCATTGGTTCGCAGCCCTCGGGGTGGTACTTAGGAAGACCCTTTAAAACTTACTGACCCGAACCAGAAATTTGGCTTGAATTGTGCTTGAAGCGCGGGCTTGAATTGTGCTTGAAGTGCCGACTTGAACTGATTGAACTGAGCGAGAAGAGCCCTGAAACATCCTGAAAGACTCTAAACTTTCTCTGCCGAAGATCGCCTGCTCGTTCCAACTACAAGGCATTCTTGCCCTCCAGAACTCACAAGAAACTGCAAAAGACTTCCGCATCCCGGTTTGAATCTTCAGAGCCTACGCGCCTTGCAACCCAAGCGCCAATCGAACTCTGAGAGCAACTCACGTTGCCCAACTCTAAGCTCCTGAGGAATTCCCGAAGACGTCATCCGAAAGACCGACTAGCACGCAACCAACCAGGGCATCCGCTGAGACGAGCCTCCAGCCCGGACGGAATCCCCATTCCGGCCAAGAGCAAGTAAACAAGGTCTCCCATTTCTTGTTGAAATCTGGTGCGTTTTGTTTAAGTTAGATCTCTGCTTGATGATTTTCTGAGGTTGCGATTTGAGAAGCTAGTAACAGTAATATAACAAGTCTTGGGTTTTCTCAAAATTCATAAAATCCCATCTCTGAAACTGTATGAGTGTGCGTGTGAATGTGTGTGTATGTGTTCGTGTTTTGAGTAGTTTTAGTTTTGTAATCCTAGTGTAGTTTTCAATAAATCATTGTTTTCATTGAGAGAATTGTCTTGCCTTTTGTGTTCACAAAGTACTATTTTGCCTAGATCAAGCTACCTGGCTTTAGTTTCCCAAATTAATATTTAAGTTTATTTACGCTCCTGCCAATGAGCGTGAATAGACTTTGGAATTGATAAAGTGTATTGATTTGACCGATTCGGTGGACGACCGGTCAGGAAATATAAACTATTCTAAATTGATTTCCCTGAAGTTTAGATTCGATTCTATATCCGAATCAACATTAAATTTGAGTTAATTTCTACAATGATGAGAAAAGATTGAACTGTCATGCATGCATTAATTTGTCCATTAACAGCTTTGTGTAAGATGTACTACACATCGCTGTCAGTGAGAATACTAATTTCTCTGAATAAGTATAAGACATGTATGTTGTCGTTTGCATCAGTTCAAGGTTTGAAAACATAGTTATGAATGGATTTGGATTAGGGCTGCACGATAGATCGTTTCAGCATCGACATTGCGATGTACGCTTGCGCGATAGTCACATTGTGTCAGTCACGATGCAGGGCAAAAAAAAAATATGTGTGTGATTTAAAAATGTACTTTTGTTCTATATTTCTAAACTTTCTATTCACGGATCTATATTTGTCTAAAATAAAGTAATTAACTCATATTTAAGGGTTCTTTAAAAACTACAATGCACACGTTGCTTCACCTACTTCCTGCATGCAGTCTCTGTGTGCGCATGGCGAAATGAGCGCGGGACGGGAGAAAAGCGCCGAAATGGAAGATTTGGTCGCAAAAAGAAACACAACGTCGGTCATATGGAAGTATTTTGGATACAAAAAGGATGCTGCTGACCAAAAACAGGTGCTTTGTCGGGAGTGCCTGGCAGTTGTTGCCACAACTCGCGGAAACACTACGAATTGAAGGGACCGTTCACATGTCGCGCCTAAAAACGCGTGGAAAACGTTAGGCGCGTCGCTTTCTCCTTCTTTCCAAAGCGCTCTGTAACTTGAGTGGCAGAGTGGCGTCTGCCGTTGCTACAGACGCGGAAGTTTCAGCAAAGATAAATAAACAAAGATAAATGGATTTCCAAAACTAAAAATTGCTTGCAGTAGTTCTGCTGCTAAAAAAATGTTATCCCTGTAACAGCTATGATCAGCTGTTCCTCCATCTTGGCTAAGCTTTTAATGTTTTTCGTGAAAGGAAGAAGCTGATTTCCTTTTCATCAGGGTAAAAACAACATTCATTATTAATTTCATATTAGAGCCTTGATTTGCCTGAATTGACAGTGAATAAGGTGAGTCAAACTGTTTATGAAACTACCCAAAATAAGCTTTAAAAAGTATTTTGTTTCAGGGTTTTGATTATACTGTACTTTTACTTTTTTTATTCTTTGAAAATGCTTACAAAATTACCCCAATTATTCTTGAATTATTATTTGATTTTTAAGCAGATCAAAACAACCTGATGAACAAATGAATTTGTACACATCGCAATATATATCGCAAGAAAAAAATATATCGCAATGTAATTTTTCCCCAATATCGTGCAGCCCTAATTTGGATGGCTCTCCATGATCTCTCTTTGTTTCATCCACTGTTGCTGCGTCTGGAGTTCCTGAGGATTTTTTATGACCGTCACATGACCAAAACCTTTGGAAACAGTCTCAAGGTGGGTTGGGGGCAGAAACTGCATTTTGAATGCCTTCACGGGCTTTGTACCAAAGGTCTTTTCTTGCCCTCTAAGAGGTGTCTGGCAGTTGTCCTTGCATCCTTATCTGATGGCGTTGGACAGTTTGCTTATGTTAGTCCACTAAGATCCAATCAAAATGTAGCAAACCTTTGTCCACTATTGTGGTCAGGGAGGGGCCCTCGCCATAAACTGGGCCCTGGAATGTGCTGTCCACTACAGTGCATTTGATCAGATGTAACTGAAGTACAAGGGTATCCGATACATTATGTGAATGCTTGGCTAAAGAGATGTGTCTTTAATCTAGATTTAAACAGAGAGTGTGTCTGAACCCTGAACGTTATCAGGAAAGCTATTCCAGAGTGTAGGAATTTGTTAGCTCAAAGAATTTAAAATGATCAATATGTGTGTGTACATGTATGAGACTGTGTTTCTCTCATCACATGTGCACTGTAAATCTCCACCAGGTCCTTTTGACCAATGAATAGCATGAAATGAGTTATTTAAAACATACATTTCAGTCAGGGAAAGTAGTTTAACTCACAGGAAATTGTGTATAATAATCGTCATTAAATATACGCAATTTCCAGTTTCTGATCAGTAACAGTAATGATGATATCGACTTGTTTCTTTGTCCAGCAAATTCTTCAGTGATATCCATTACTCTTACGTTGGCTCGTCGTCACGGCAACGTGTTTTACTAATCAGAACGGAGTTAAAACAATTGAACAACATAGGGCTTAAGGTAGCAATATGAGATCGAACACAGTTTAAGTGACTTATGTAATGTGAGCATTCAGCACAGAGAATCATTATATGTGAATATATGGTTGTTTATTAAACTATTCTACTTACAAACGATCGCACAGACAATGTACATAAAACACAAATAGACCGAGAATGCGTGAGAGAGAGAGAGAGAGAGACCTTACAAGCCATTGTAATCACCAAATTACAAAATCATCATACATAAATCAATACCATAAGTACACAAGAGAAAAAAAAAAAGGAATTTCTTCAAATACATATCTTAAGAGATCCATCATCGTCACTTCCACAAATACATTGGTTTACTCCCCAAAGATTACTAAAAGCTTCCAAATTTTCCACCAAACTGTAAAAAGCATATTCAATTTGCAATCTTGATTTTATTAAACCTTTTAAAACTAGCACAGCATCAGTTGACCCCACACCACTGAGTTTACTTTTACGTGACAGCCATATTGCCATTTTGGCTTGTCCAAATAAAAAAATAATTAAAACATGAACTTGTCTCCTATTCCAACTGTATTTGGGTCCAAAAATAAACAGCATCATAGAAAAAACCTCTCCCAAATTTTGACACCATTCCTCAATTTGAGCAAACAATTGTTGTAACCTTGTGCATTGACAAAATAAGTGAAAAATCGTCTCTGTTACTCCACAGAAAGGACACCCCTCTTCTACCT
Source organism: Garra rufa (assembly GCF_049309525.1). Classification (NCBI taxonomy): domain Eukaryota; kingdom Metazoa; phylum Chordata; class Actinopteri; order Cypriniformes; family Cyprinidae; genus Garra; species Garra rufa. The sequence goes on along the minus strand of NW_027394279.1, from coordinate 536,556 downwards.
GTGGATCAATGTGTGCTCTGTGTCTGTTTGTAGCTATTATGCCATGCACAATCCTCCACTGAAGGTCTCCAGACCTTTTCTCAATTGGAGGCTTGTACAAGGTCCTCCAGCTACCTTTAGGGGAAGCGTCCAGTCCAAAAAACTCCTGCCACTTCGACTCCTTAAGTCCTTCCAAGGAATGCTGATGTAAAGCCTTTGTACACGCAGTATATAATGCTCGTTTCCCAGTGTTACTGAAAAGTCCAAGTTGAGGAGTCCTGAAAGTAAGTAAACTCCCCTCTTGTTCTTGAAGTTTGTCAACAGCAATTGCAACTTCAAGCCTTGGAAAGGAAAGTTCCTTCTCATCTTCCATTCGATTCAGAAGGGATACATAGTCCGCCGGTAACAAATCAACAATACTTTTCAGTAACCTTTGTGCCAGTCGAATAGACCTGGCACCCATCTTAGTCACCAGTCTCTCAGCTGACATCCATCCTTCTGCTGTGACCAGGTCTCCGATTCTGAGAATTCCTGCATTTCTTAAAGCATCCCTCACCCATTGTGATTGTAGCATTTCCATGCTCATCACAGGGTTATATAACAACGGTTCTTCTTTAGCCCAAAGTCCTTCAGCTCCACTTATCTCCCTTGAAATATGAAAAATTCTCCAAGCTTTCATCACTGAGTAATAGAAAGAAGTCAAACCAGACATATCAAGATTTTGGGTATCCATAAGAAAAAGATGTCGGTCTAGCCCCATCTTGCCCGCTTTTTGCAAGAGGGCACAAGCTATTTCAGACCAGCTTATGTCATGTCCATAAAGGAGCCTTTTGACTGTCTGGAGTCTAAATGCCATCAACCTGCTTTTAATGTCTACCAGACCTTGTCCTCCTTCCTGTCTGGGTAAAAATAATACTTGGGCTTTAAGCCAATGTTGGCAGGACCAGAAGAAGTTAATTAAATGCTTTTGAATGTCTTTCACCAATTCTTCAGGAGGTTCTAAAATAGTCATTTTATGCCACAAAGCAGAAGCAACAAGGTTGTTACAAACAAGTATCCTTCCCCTGTAGGACAGCTGGGGTAGCAGCCAGTGCCAGCGAGACAACCGAGCACACACTTTCTCCACAAGGCCCTCCCAGTTCTGTCTTCTATATTCCTCCTTCCCTATATAGACCCCTAAATATTTTAACCCAGATCTTCCCCACTGCAGTTTGCCTGGAAGTAAAGGTCTCCTATGTTCTACACCACACCACAGAGCATCACTTTTTTCCCAGTTGACCTTGCCAGATGATGCCTTATTGTAACACTCCAAGACTCTTTTCAGCACTTGAACATCTTTATCATGTCTTATAATGACTGTAATGTCATCAGCATATGCTGAAACTTTTACATTTATATTTGAATTTGGGGCAATCTGCAAGCCCATTAACTCTATCCTCAATTTACATAGAAGGGGTTCAATAGCTAGAGTATAAAGTTGCCCTGATATTGGACAACCCTGTCTTATACCCCTCTGAACTTTAACTGGGACACTAAGGCCACCTGCCATTTTAATCATGCATGTTGCGTCTTTATAAAGTAATTTTACCATTGAAATAAAATTGTTACCAAATCCAAAAGTCTTCATGACACTAAAAAGATATTTATGATCAATTCTGTCCAAAGCTTTCTCTTGATCTAATGATAAAATTCCTATGTTAGTATTATCATACAGGGCTAAATCGATAACATCCCGCATCAAAAAAAGATTATCAGTAATATATCTGCCTTTTATACAATATGATTGATCTTTATATACAATACTATTTAACACTTTATTTAATCTTGTAGAAAGACATTTTGATAAAATTTTATATTCTGAACACAACAACGCAACTGGTCTCCAGTTCTTCAATAATGTGAGATCTCCTTTCTTTGGTAGCAAAGTTAAAATTGCTTGTTGACAACTCTTGGGTAAAATACCCTCACTTAGACATTTTTGAAGTACCTCAAACAGATCAGCCCCAATTACATTCCAAAAGTGCTTATAAAATTCACCAGGAAGTCCGTCTATCCCAGGAGTACGCCCTGAAGACTTACTTCCTCAAATGAGAGTCCAGAGTCTAGATTTCCTTTTTGTTCAGAGGTTAGGCAGGGAAGATTCTGTAATAGTTCGTTCTGACTCTGATCATCCGTTTTCTCAGCCGCAAAGAGTTGAGAATAAAAATCCACAGCTATTCTACGCATCTCCACAGGATCAGTCGTAACAAACCCATCATCATTTTTAAAATTTGACATTTGTTTTTCCTGTTTTGTTTTATATTCCAAAAATAAGAGGTTGGACCATCCATATCTCTCAACGTTAGAAATCGATTTTTCACCAGAGCACTTTTAACCCTTTCATTTAAAATAAAACTCAATCTTTGTTTTTTTCCCATCCATTTTTGTGCATTAACAACATAATTTTCAATCATATTATTTTCAGTCACAAGAATTTCTTTCTCAAGCCCATCAAGAGTCCATTTCAAACATGTAGCTGAATACGCTGTATATTGCTCACAAAATTCCCTTATGTGAGCTTTACCAACTTCCCACCATAAAATAATATTATCATATCTGCTCTTTTCATTTCCCCATGTTTCCCAAAAATATTTAAAACTCTCACAAAACATTTTCTCTTGTAATAACTTAGCATTAAAGTAGTGCCAGTAAGCACTTTTGTATCTTCTCAGTGCCAATAAAACATCAACAGTCACTAATTTATGATCAGTACTTTGTGTGGGGACAATAGCTGTGTGCACAACTCTATTTCTCATGCTCTTTAATAAATACAACCTATCTAAACGAGCTGCCGAGACTCTGTCAGCATTCATCTTCACCCAAGTGTATTGCCTTGTTAGGGGGTTATTTTCTCTCCACATATCTGATAAATTATATCTTTTAACAATACTAGATAGGAGACGTGAAGACTGAATACAAGGTTCCTCTCCATTTCTATCAACATTAAAATCGAGAGCACAATTCCAATCTCCTCCACTAATTAGTAAATCCTCATCCTTCTGTTGTTTCAAAATAAACTGCAATTTATTAAATAAATTCCCCATTAGCTGCATATATATTAATAAAAACAAAGCAAAGATCATTAATTTCTACTCTTACAGCTAGTAATCTCCCTGGCTCAATTTCTTTCTTAAATAGACACTTTGCCTTAATTAATGGTGAAAAAAGAATGCCAACCCCTGCACTCAGATTAGATCCATGACTTAAAAATGTATCATTTCTCCTCCATAAATTCCAATCAGTCTCATTATTAAAATCACTATGGATCTCTTGCAAAAAAATCACATTTAAACGCTTCAATTTGATAAATTCTAAGATTGTCTCAGCTTTCTTTCTTTCCCTCATCCCATTTACATTAAGAGATCCTACCCGAAAAATCTCCATAGGGAAAAGAAAGATAAGAGAGAAAAAGAATAGGAAAGAAGTACCCTTAATCATAGTGACTAGTAGTTTTTCCCCCTTTTTGGCCTCCCCTTCCCTTTCCTTTTTCGTATGGCAGTAATATGTTTCTTCAATCTAAAACGCTTTTGTTGTGACAGCTCTTTATCAGTACTTACTTTCCTTGCCCACATCACAGAGGCCTCAAACTTGTCTAAGTCTGGAAAGAAATCACTCACTTCAACGCTTTTTCCCTTTGTTTCATCCAGAAAGGCATTAATTTGTTCGACAGTGTACAGATCTCCTTTGTTAATCTTAGCCAACTCATATTCTTCAGACCACTGTTCTTCATCTCTAACACTATCTTCAGTACATTGCGACATGCCATCAAATTCATCTCCTGACCCTTCCTCAACAACCTGTATCTTTATTTGGTCCCCTTCCTCAGTATCATTCACATTCTTGCTTTTGTCAAGAGTAACATTGGGATGTACATCAAAAACAGAACTACATCCAGCTTTTTCATTATCGCTTCCACTCACCTTATCTGAAGCATCTACTTCTTTTGATGTTTCGGCCTGTTCCTCTCCTCCTTCACCATTCTGTGTTACTGTAACCTCCATTCTCTTATTGTTAGGATTAGATCCGTTTTGAGTTATATCAGCAGCCTCCTGTTGTTGATCATTACTCACATCTTTATGCGGACAAGAGAACCGTTTGTGTCCTAACTCACCGCATTCAAAGCACTTGAGATTGTCCGTGCTTGCATATACCATGTAGGAGTTCTCTCCGTGATTAACACGAAAGAAATTTCCAGCGTGCGTTCAGGTGAGGTCAAAAACATAAACACTTGTCTTCGAAACGAAAGTACATGTTTAAGAGCAGTATTTTTGCACCCCAACGGGATCATTCTGATCGGACTTGCAATTTGTCCATATCGCATCAGTTCTTTAACGATGGCATCATTTAAAACAAAAGGCGGAACATTAGATATTGTTATTTTTGTTGCAGGTGCCACTAACGGAGTCACGGGCACAAACGTTTCTCTCACCCATAAACCACCTTCTGTTAGCTGATTGACTAACTGCTCCGTTTTCAAAAATACAACAATCGCCTTATTCATTCGTGAAGCTGATATAATATTATCGAATCCAATTTGTTCTCCGACTACTACAAGTACCTCTTCCACGCTAACACCAGGTTCTGGCACACACCTGCACCCATTACGCCGCGTCAGGTGTGACATGCCTTGACCCGTGTCGATCATATCGGCCATGTCAGCCAACAAAAAGGAGAGCCGCGCTATGCGCGGTCAGATTTACACAACACCTCTCTAATTCAAGGAACTATCGGCCAAGAAAAAGGGGAAAAGAAAGTTAAAGAAAGGAAAGAAAAAAGAGAACACCAAGTTTTTACACCAGCATTCACCAACACTCTCACGCATCCACACTCCCAGCATGCACCTCTCAGAGAGAGAGAGAGAGAGAGAGAGAGAGAGAGAGAGAGAGAGAGAGAGAGAGAGAGAGTTGCATGGTACAGGAATGAACGGTTCTGAACAACCTGAAATCGTTTTTCATAAAACACCTTAAACGCAGCTATCTACGTTTGTAGAAAGAACGGATACTTGCAAGCTCTTGTTGTTGTGCATTGGTTCCGTATGTGTTCAGTTCAGAAAGTCCTTTTCCAGTTCCTTTCCAGAAGGGTGCGTAGGCCGCATGGCTTTTTTAAAGCATGGTTCCAGAATGCTAGGCCTCATGGCCAATGCTAGGTGATGGATCTGGGGGGAGGTGCAGGATGACGTGTGCTCGAGTCCAGGAGAAAGGAAGAGAGAGAGAGAAAAGAGAAGAGGGAAGACTTTTAAACCTGTAGGTCGTTCACGCCCACAGTTGGACCTTGTCCAATCCGGTTGATCTGAGTTTTGGAGGGAAGATTGAAAGTCTTTGTCTTCCACAATGGTGTTTCGCATGTGGAAGCTGATTGGTTGTTTTGCCACAAAACTTCCAAAAGTTCAATAATACCTATCAAGCAAGGAGTTATTAAGATGCCACAAACATTAACTTTTAGGATATCATAATATCATAAATATCATCTCGGTTGAATGAGTGATTCTAAATGTGAGAGTCTTAGCATGCACAATAATTCACCTATTGCGGATTAATGTTTGAGACAGACATACATAACAGAAACAACAATATAAGAAAAGGTAACACATTGATACGTGTACATTTCTATATAACTGTATGTGGGACTGTATGTCTGAATAAGGAAAGTGTATCTCCCTGCATTCCTGTAGGCTGTAAACAGTCTTATCTTGATGGTGGGGGGATGAGTTGGATAGAAACCAGAGGCCTGGCTCCAGCAAATAGGTGTTAATCGCAGATCGGGGGAGAAGTTGTTTAAGGAATATAACTAGTTATTTCATGTCTGATGGGCTCCATGCACTACATTCCCCCCTGTTTTGCATGTTTTTGTCCAACCTGTAGACAAATACGAGCAAAAACAAATGTGCATGACGATCAGACGTGTGTCCAGCATGCACTGCAGGTAGCATGGGTGGCCTCCGTGGCCATTGGTGCTACCTGGCATGAGGGTTGAGCCAAGGTTGCTGTCCTTAGATCGTGGTGTGGTTGTACCAAGGTTCAGATACATAGGCTGGAACAGCAGGTGCGAGGACCGCATCAGATGTTGGGTGAGGATTGTGTGAGGGGTTCTCTCACCAGTTTCAGCAGTTCAGTTGACCCAGGCAGAGAAAGGGGTTCTCCTTGTGAGGGCTCAGTTCTGCAATCATTCTGGTGCTTACTCGTGAGGTGTGAAACAGAGGGCAGATCGTTTCTTCCGGCCTCTGCTTGTCTAGAGCCTGTGGCAGAAGTTCCTAAGACAACTCATGGGGGTTGTTTCGTGTGGCTGAATGAATGAAAGGCATAAATCTTGTCACCCTCACCGGTTCCTATTGTGAATCTCGCTGGCTGCGGCATGCTTTTGGCTACCTGCGCTCTTTGGGTGCAGGTGTCGCGCTCAGGCATGTTTCACTGAAGTACTGGTGAGCGATGTAGGTGGTGACAAGGATGGTCTCTTAGTTGACACAGGGGTGTTGTTTCTGGTGCCATCTGGTGGTAAACGTTCATAGATGTTTTTCGTCGACCTTTGTGTAGGTTACATGCGCATTTTGAGGTCCGACCTGGCTGCTATGCATCGTAGAAAGGCCGTGTCATTTGAAATCCGCTGGTTTGAGCTGGCATCAAACTTAGCATATTCTGATGTCCTCTGTCGCTGCATGCTGGGTAGTGCGCCACTTTTGCGTTGGTAGTGGCTCAGGTACTCTGGTGTATTCTGCATGGTGCGTCTTTGGCATACATCAGCATTGACCCCCCTTTTGTTCCTGGAAAGCTGGGAGCTGTGGTGGAGTTTGGTTATCAGGAAAAAATGTGAAGATGTTGTCATCTAGATGCAGCATGTTTGTGACATCACTGAGTTGTTTTTGGCTTAGTGTCTCAGTGTGGTCGGACAGCGTAAGGTTAGGTGTGTTAGCATTGCTTGTGAGCGGTGGCGGCTGCTTTAGCAAAGCTCATTTCATTCATTTCATTTACCTTTATTTAACCAGGAATGGAAACTCACTGAGATTCAAATCTCTTTTCCAGGAGTGTGCTGGCCAAGGTAGGCAGCCATTTAACAACAGAGTTGCAACAGACATTACAAAGAAAACAACTAACACATTAAAAACAATCACACACAATTTGGTTTCTCTCTAAATTACACAATAAAGACTTAAAATTATTATACGACACCAAGTTCTGTAATTTTATCTCCTTTTGGAGAAGATTCCAGTCTGAAGTGGCGGCATATTTAAAAGAAGTTTTACCAAGTTCAGTCCTGACAAAAGGCACACACAGATTGTAATTTGATTGAGAACGTAGTGAGTAACTTCTAAACGAAGTCCTTTGTATAAGACAGCAGAGATAAATTGGTAAATTGGCTGTAGTGGTACTATGCCCTTTACGAAAACCAGATTGATTAATAGATAGAATATTGTGACAATTTAGATACTGAGCCAACTGATTACTAACTAAATTTTCTAAAACTTTTGAAAGAATACAAAGTTTAGATATAGGTCTATAATTATCCATTAAGGAAGAATCTCCCCCTTTTGGCAAAGGAACAACAAATGCTGATTTCCAAATCCTAGGAATTATATTAGTTGATAGTGAGAGATTAAATAAATATGTCAATGGAGGAGAAATCAAATCAGCCGCTAATTTTAAATACAGTGGGGCAATGTGATCAGGACCTGATGATTTATTCACATCTAGTTCCTTTAAAGCCAAATAGACATCGGAGGAAGTAATCTGTTGAAAAGCAAACTCACTGGACCATAGATTATGTTCAGCTTTAAGGAAATCTAGGTCAAAAACTGTATTATTATTTGTTGGAAATATAGACCCTGATGCAATGAAATATCTGTTAAAACTTTTAAAGGGATAGTTCACCCAAAAATGAAAATTTGATGTTTATCTGCTTACCCCCAATGCATCCAAGATGTAGGTGACTTAGTTTCCTCAGAAGAATACAAACGAAGATTTTTAATGAAAACCGGTGCTGTCTGCCAGCCTTATCATGGGTGTGGATGGGCACCAGACCTTTAAAAGTAAACAAAAACATGCACAGACAAATCCAAATTACACCCTGCGACTCGTGACGATACATTGATGTCTTAAGACACGAAACGATCGGTTTTTGAGAGAAACTGAACAGTATTTATATCATTTTTTACCTTTGATACACAGCCACGTCCATCTGTAATGTGCACGAGTTTGGCATTAGTCACGTCACATGAGCACGCGCTCTAGCGTAGAATACGCAAATGCCGTAAGGGGAAATCAGTGAAAAGTCCCGGATGAGTTTGCGCAAACTAATGTAATCTTTTAGCTTTAAATCGGTTTAAACAATCAGGATAAGCGCAAGTATTTACCATTTTGAATAGCCGCTATACCCACAATCTCTGTGCTCTGTGTAAACAATGAGTGTCGTATTCATGCGACAGATCGCTTCCGGCGTTTGCGTATTCTACCACAGAGCGCGTGCTCATGTGACGTGACTGATGCCGAACGCTTACTCAGGAGAGATGGACGTGGCGTTGTAACAAAGGTAAAAAATGATATAAATACTGTTCAGTTTCTCTCAAAAACCGATCGTTTCGTGTCTTAAGACATCAATGTATCGTCACGAGTCGCAGGGTGTAATTTGGATTTGTCTGTGCATGTTTTTGTTTACTTTTAAAGGTCTGGTGCCCATCCACACCCATGATAAGGCTGGCAGACAGCACCGGTTTTCGTAAAAAATCTTCGTTTGTATTCTTCTGAGGAAACTAAGTCACCTACATCTTGGATGCATTGGGGGTAAGCAGATAAACATCAAATTTTCATTTTTGGGTGAACTATCCCTTTAAGCATTTGTTTTTTGTCTGTAATTTTGATAGAATCTATCGTTAAACAAGAAGGAAACCCCGAATTGGATTTATTACCAGTTAACAGTTTAATATTCCCCCACAACTTCCGAGAATTTGTCAAATTTTCTGTGGTTTTATCAAGAAAGTAGTCAGATTTCGATTTTCTAATCGCAACTGTACATTTATTTCGGAGCTGCCTAAAATGTAGCCAGTCAGAATTTAACTGTGTTTGTCTAGCCCTGGCCCATGCTGCATCCCGTTCTTGAATAAGTTCGCACAAGACAGTTGAGAACCATGGATTATCCCGACATTTAACTCTATATTTTCTCAAAGGTGCATGCTTATAATTGACATAAAACTATTATAAAAATATTCCCAAGCACACTCAACATCCGGAATTAAAGTCATTTTATCCCAGTCAGTTTGTGCAAGATCATTCAAGAATGCCTGCTCACTAAATGTTTCATAGAACGCTTAGTTATAATTCTCGGGTTCTGCTTAGGCAGCCGTGTATCTCTGACTACTGCCACAACACAATGATCACTAATATCGTTTGCAAATACAGAAACTGAGGAATATTTATGTGGAACGTTTGTAAGAACAAGATCTAATAATGTAGATTTTTCTCGAAATTTAGAATTTGGCCTGGTGGGTGTATCTACTAATTGAAAAAAATTATGACTATCACAATTTTTTTTAAATCATCGGATATTGCATGCATCCAATTCAGATTAAAATCACCCATTATGATCATTACCTTATATTTCAAAGAGGTCAATGAATGCATTAGTGACTGTACAGCATTACTAATAGCCGAAGGAGGCCTATAACAACCAGCTATAGTGATCTGAAGGGTTTTGGACACAGAGAGATTCATTTACATTTACATTTACATTTATTCATTTAGCAGACGCTTTTATCCAAAGCGACTTAAAATTGGGGATGCAACAAGTGATTCGTCCTAAGGAGGCAGGTCAACCTAGGAAGTGCTCAAAAATACCATATATCGGCATTGTTAGATAAGTACTGGATAGAAAAGGAAGAAAAAGAAAAGAGAGAAGTTTTTTTTTTTTTTTATTGAGTCAAATAGTGTCGAAAGAGATGGGTTTTCAGTAGTCGCTTGAAGGCAGTTAGGGAATGAGCATTCCGGATATGGGAGGGAAGGTCAAAGATTCAAAAAGATTCAAAGCTAATAATTCAGACTGTTTTGGTATTGAGACCGAAAGTAGCAATGATGCCTCTAGATGTTCTTTGACGTAAATTGCTACCCCCCACCCCCCACCCTTTTTTAATCTATCTGATCTAAAAACCTTATAACCAGTAATACTGATGTCTCTGTCTGAGATAGATTTGTTAAGCCAGGATTCAGATATAACTATCACATCCGCATTTGTATTTTTAGCCCAGATGTATACCATATCCAATTTGGGCAACAAGCTACGAACATTTAAATGTATAAAACCCAATCCAGATCTTGTTTTTAACTCAGCTGGAGTAGTAAAACTTAAGGCAGTATAAGGTCCTGGATTTGGAGATACATTCCCAGACATTAACAACATTAAAACTATTAGACTCCTTCGTTTAACTGAGTTACTAACTCTACTTCCAGCCATAGACCCCAAACAAGTTATATTAGTCATACAATAATTTTCCTCCCTAGATAAAGCACATTTCATAAAATCAAAATACTTAAAATCCATGGGGTACAGCAATTCATAGTATTGTTCAAACATAACAGAGTAGATACTCCATATTGTGTCCGAATATCAAAATTTACAGTTGATGAATTGCACGCTGAAAATAAGCCAGAGACATAACCGCTGCCACTTATATGAACTTGACAAGATATCCAGAAGAATACACTTAAAAATAACATGCATCCAAACGTTAAACACCACATGATGTACGCAAGCAATTTGTCGACCACAGAGTCCAATATATAGGTCCATATAATAAAATAATGTCCAGGATCCCGGACACACAGTCAGATTCAGCTTGTAAACTGAATGCTTTTGCGCGATACAGCAAATGTGTGCAATGCAGCAAACCAGATTTAAATCCAGATTCCAATCTGAGGCTTAAACAGCGGCACGCAATCACGCACACACAATGACTTGGACCGGATCACTTATAGTGCGGTGTAACAAGTCAAATTTAAGTCCTCAGTCAAACAAAAATAAAACTTCAGGATTCTAGCACTTATTGAACTTAAAACTCCAAAATTCCTGCTCCGACAACGACACACAATCACGCTCATACGTGAGTACCTTGAGCTGAAATATCTTGTGAATTGATGCTTGTGTGCGATTTAATAAAACTGTAGATTTTGTCTGCCGAGGCTATGAGGGATTTAAACAGTTTTAAATCCAATTCCCGGTCAAACTCCAGTAATCAAGCACTTCACGGGCTCAAATCTCAGAAATTCCTGCTCAGGCAGCGGCGCTCACTCAAGCAATGGAGTGGAGGATAACTTGTAACTTGATGCTTGTGTGCGATGAAATAAGATCAGTCAGATTTACATCCGATTCCCGGGCCAACAAGACTTCAAAGGTTTTAATCGTCCAGGACGCTGAGGACGCGATAGCTTGAATCGGGTATACCTCTGCAGGTGTAACACGCTGAATCCCCGTGGCACTCGTGTACAAGTTTAGTCAATAAATCATCAACTAGGTGACTTCGAGCATCAGCAGTCCATTTAAAAAGACAAAACCTTTTTAAAAACCTCAGGAACACTTAAATCAGTTTCAACGAATACAGACACAAACACAAACAGACTAATTGGCTGCCATCTTGGTTATTTGTTCAGAAGCTATCTTGTAGGTGGAGCCAGTGTGCGTGGGTGTGATGCAGGCGGCGTAGCAGCGTAAGGCGTTTCCTTGTGGCTTAGAAGCGATGCTTGGGGTGGGTGGGGTTTTTTGTTGAAAACCTTAGGGTGCCACAAAATACCTCTGTTTTTTACTGGGCCTTTCACTGTTTTTACACGGATGAGCATGTAATGTTCCTGTTGTGATGGCAATGTTTGTCTGTAACAGGTGTTGATGCTCGGCTGGCTTCTGGTTTGCTATGTTTCAATCTGAGTGGTGATATTTGAAACTGAGCTTAGCCTACTTTGAGTCTATGCAGGTTAGCAATTTTCAGAGGGAGTTCTTGTGAGTTGCTGCGACAGGAGGGTTGATCCAGGTAGCTGTTACTCGTGCTGTGATGTCAGGTGGCCCGGCTTAAGGTGTTGCAGTGGGACAGGCTTGTCGTTTTCCACTAGGTACCTGCTCTGGGCGTGTCTTGCCTCGCTCTTGGGTCTATGAGCACATGGGTTTGTGTGCGTGGGATCCCTGGTCTGCAGGCATTGACGGTTATAAACATCACACATTGGTGGCAGGTCTCTGTGATTCCCTCTGTCTTCCAGTGTGACTGGCACATCGCTGGATGGCTTGTGCAGCGCAGCTGTTGTCATCTGGGTGCTGGGCTCTGCTGAGAGCTGCTGCAGGTGTAATCCACCCCCCTTCTGGCCGCGCTGTCAGTGTGGACCAGGGTGGATGTAGTGGATGGCAGATGATACTCCATTCAGTGTGTGTAAATCAGGGATTTGGTGTAGCGCAGGTGTCATTTTGGTGTTTGTGACACTGTCTTGAGCGCTTGTTTACCTGAGTGGGCAGTTCTTTTCACAGTTCTCCGAGCTTGTAGGTGGTTTCTGTGTAGCCCTGGATGCAGGTAGGCTTGGTGTGATGTCATGTGGTTCTGTGCGTGGGACCATGTACATGACATTAGTTCTGCATCATCGTCATATGTGGAGAGCAGCTTTAGCACCACTTCGGAGTGGCCATTTTCTCTTAGGCTCTTTTGACGGAATTGTTTAAAGTCTTTGAAACACACTTGACATTTGTGACCTGGCAGTGAACTTCCGATGAGTTGACTGGTTGGCTGGCTGGTTAAGTTCCCATACTTGAGCCCAAATCTTTGTAACATGTGGTTTCAACACAAGTCAGCAGGTTGGTGCTGATGAAGAGAGGGCGTGTCCATTTGTGATTTGTACGTGGTGCGTACATGCACGTAGCGCTGATGGTCAGGTGCGTGGGAGCTCCAGGCTTGCATCTTTTGGGCCGTGTGTGTGTTTTGGCCTGTTTCCAGTGTTCAGCCTGATGAGAAGCTGTCTGAGTGCCGCGGTCATCTTGTGTCTCTGTGGTTGACAGGCAGGTGGCAACAATTTGGACAATTTTAAAGGAGTGCATACTGGAGGGTTGTTGTTTTTCATGCCACTCCTAATCAAAAGAGTCTGATTTGGTTTTTAAACTCCTGCTGTGGAGGCCTCTTGTAAGATCTGTTCTTTCAATGTCCTTGGAGTCTCTACTGACTAAGCCGTCGTTGCACTGTTCTGCTCCATGTTTTTTTTCATGCCTTGAAGACTGCAGGGCCAAGAAGGTTCAGCATTCCAGAGGCCGTCTGCTGAGGACCCATGAGATGCCGTCTTTCGGGTTGACCGGCGAAAGTGGTCTGCTCCATGTCGTCTCAGGGCGTGTTGTCTGGTGCTTGGCTGTTTTCCGGCTGTCTGTAGAGTCCGCTGAATCGAGCGATCGCTGTGCGGAAGAAGGTCGTAGCATTTGGGTGGTGACTCACAGTGTGATGCGGATTTCTGAGGGGAAAGAGTTCTGGCGTTGATGCCGTCTTCCCTTGGTGCCTGTCGTGTCGTCTCACATAGGCTCAGATGCTGGTTGTAGCAGGCATGTTCTTAGCTGCTGTATTCCACTTTGACAGTTTTGACTGCTGGTACAAAAGGCTGGGGTCCTGTTGGCTGGAGGTGGAGCTAAGCAGATCTGTCTCGTGGTCACACTGGGCAATGTTCTTGCTTAAAAGTCAATGTTTTGCAGACAGGCGTGTATTGTAGCCTACTGCAGTGTTCAGGAAGACAGCGTTTAGTGGTGACAGCTGTCAGATTCCTGGCCAGCTTGCTGGCGTGTGAGGTGTGAACGGTGGGCAGTTAGACCCGGGAGAGATTTTGTGTTGAGCTCTCCTGTTTGTTCACATTGTTATCTGCAAGCATTTGAGTTCTTTAAGATGTGCTGGGTTCAGCTCACTTTGTGTTTCTTTGCGGAGTCGTTGCTTGAACTTCGGCGTAGGCTGCTTGCAGGTGGCCTTTATAGGCTTTGGCCGTGGCATGATTGTTGTTGTCTGCCTGGGGCCATTGTAAAGAGAGCTTCTGCTGTTTAGGAGTGTTCTGCTGTACTGCTCTCTGCAGGCGTGTCTTGAAGCTTTTCTCCTCTCTCCTCCTGTAGGTCCTTGTCCTCTTCATCCGCTATCTCTGGACATCCAGCTGGTCTAGGCGGTTCTGCACGCTGTCCTGGTTCCATTGAAGGGTGAAGCTTTCTCCGCTGCGGCTTCAGTCAGACGATCTTGTTGAGGGCGTGGTCACTGATGATCCGGGCTGTAGATGAGTTGATTGGTTCTCTGCAGCTGTAGCTCTTGACTGGATCGTGATCCATTCGCCTGTGTGCGTGGTCGTCCGGCTGTTCTCCGCTCAGGTGCTGTAGTCACTGTAGATCCAGGGCAGGATGGCATCTTTGCCTTGTCGGAACTGGATGGCGGGACTGGATGGTGACATGTTGACACAAATAGAGAGGGAGAGGCAAAGCACAACGAGCCAATGCAAGTCCGTACAGAACTAATGAGCTAAAATGTGGGCTATGTGTTGCGCACTTAACTGATGTCATCAGATGGTGACGCAAACTAAACGCTTATTATCCTAGCCATAACGACGGTGGCAGGTAATTTGTGTGGGTAAACACAGGAAAACTATGAGTAAACTTAATGATGAGTGATTAACTTTGGGGGCTATTCAGTTCGGTGTAGTTACCAAAGATTTCACTGATGTTCAGACAGGTTCAGTCTCTAATAGGGAAAAAAATAAAAAATCAGTCAGAAAGAGAGGTGTAAAGGGTTAAAGCAAAAGAGAGAAAGTGAGCTGACTGCCAGCCCTAGGGTCGGTGACAGGGCCCGCCGGCTGGGGGCACTATGGAGTCGTCACACCTGGGAAATGGCAGAGCTGAGAAAGCAGGAACAGACCCCCTGGGATGGGCTGAGTTACCCTTTTGGGGTACTGAGAGTGCAACTTGATCAATTTGGTCAAGATTTAAATTTTAATCAAGACTGTTTAATCAAAAATTAAAAATGAGCAAATACAATTATAATTGCTAAAGGGAAAGTTGAAACTAAGGCGGTGAAATAATTAAAATTAAATCACAAAAAAACACATTATGTTAATTATCATTATGGTTTAAATAACAATAATTAATAATGTAAAATCAAAAAGGAAAAGAGAAGGGGGAGACTGACTGGGACTGTCCATAAGCGTTGTTGCCCAAACAAAAACAAAAACAAAAACATCAAATCATGCATAGCTATAAGAAGAGGTGTTAGTCAGACTTCTAGCTTTTACTAGAAGGAAATACCTTTTTATGCGGGATTTCAGATTCCACGTTGTGTGGATTTAAACGCGCATCTAAGCGCAGTTACCATAGCGACGCGTTATCGCGGGTGTATATTTCTTGTGTCCGTTTTACTGAACACAGGTACGTATGTATTTGCAAACTTTAACTTAATAGGATGGTTTCACTATTAAAAGGTTGCTTAGTTACGATGTGTGCACGTCGATCTCGCATCAGGCTGCTGACACGAGACTTGTGTGTGCTTTGCACAACCACAATAAATAACACTCGATCAAGATTTGTACAGTAATAACGCAAAGTTGTTTACTATATTAAATCTATTCAATGAGCAAAAGGGGTCAACCTTATCAGGTAGCTAAGCTGATGGTTTTAACCCAAAGGAGCAAGATAGCTGATTAGCATTGGAATGCACATCAATGACTAATCTATCTACACTCAAAATATAAAGATATAAAGGCCTCGTAAGGTGAAAGAGGAAACTCGCTCAATCAACTTCTTCACGCTAAAAGAGGATTTGTTCGCTCAATTTAGGGTGGCTTTAGGACGTGCTATAAAAGATTTCTTCGTTTTATAAGGTCGATAAATAAACTGCAGTTAAGTTACATTAACAGTAACAGTAATGATGATATCGACTTGTTTCTTTGTCCAGCAAATTCTTCAGTGATATCCATTACTCTTACGTTGACTCATTGTCACGGCAACGTGTTTTACTAATCAGAACGGAGTTAAAACAATTGAACAAAATAGGGCTTAAGGTAGCAATATGAGATCGAACACAGTTTAAGTGACTTTTGTAATGTGAGCATTCAGCACAGAGAATCATTATATGTGAATATATGGTTGTTTATTAAACTATTCTACTTACAAACGATCGCACATAGACAACGTACATAAAACACAAATAGACCGAGAACGCGTGAGAGAGAGAGAGAGAGAGAGAGAGAGAGAGAGAGAGGATTGAATTCTCCTTTATTTATGCCATATATGCGAGACCAAAAACTTTGTTACACTTCTACATTCTTTACATTTCACAGATCACAATTGAAACATTTAACCATCCACAAAAAAATAGTTAAAAACTAATCACTAAATCATCATTTTCATCAACGGTGCATAGTACCTCATTTACAGCCCATATATTCACAAACATTGGTAAAGATCCTGTAAGTTTATAGTATGCATATTCAATCTTGAGTCTTGATTTCACCAAACCCAAAAACATTAACAAGGGATCTAATGTGTCTTTACCCAACATCTTGTTTTTCCTTGTTTTCCAAATAGCCAGTTTAGCAATACCAAACACGTAATTCACTAAAACCAAAGCATTTTTGCGACTGGCTGAATATTTTGGTCCATATATAAACAGGTGATATGAAAAATTTTCACCTAAGGCTGATGACCATTGATTTAAGATAGTAAACATATTGCTCAGCCGTGCACATTGCACAAACAGATGAAAGACAGATTCACTATCAGAACAAAATGGACAGCCCACCGTTGTATTTGGATTGAGGTGCACCACATGTCTATTCGTTGCTATTGCGCCATGAACTATTCTCCATTGCAAATCACCTGTTCGTTTATCAATTGGGCATTTATACAACGACCGCCAACAGCCTTTGGGGGAGGTGTTGTCTCTAAAAAATTCAGTCCATCTAGATGAAATGACTCCAGACAAAGATTGTGCATTGGCCACTTTAACACAAGTCATATATAGTGCTGTTTTCTCAGCAGACTCAAAACTGTCCAATTGAGGAGTAATGAAGGACAATATAAGATTTTCCTCCTCCTGCCATTGTCTTGAATCAGCAGTTACCATTAGGGTTGGAAAATTATATTCACATCCAGTTTTCCAATCATTAATATGTTTAGAATTATTAATGAAACATCGCTGATCAAAGTTCAGTTCTCCAAGCACTTCATCAGTGAGCTGTTTCAAAAATCGAGTAGATTTTATCCCAGTTCTCTCACTCAGATTGTCCACACTAATACTTAGAAGATGGCCCAATTTCACACATCCAGCTGCTGTCAGTCGTGATGTCAAATTAGCGGAATATAGATGTCTAGAGGGTAAAAATGGATTAAAAAACAATGGTTCTTCAAAAAGCCAAAAACCTGCACTCATTTCCACTGATCTTGACACACAAAATACTTTCCAGGCTTCCATCATGGACCTGTAGAAAGGGGTCAGATCTGTTAAAATTGTTTCATTCAAGTCCATAAGGAACAAGTGTCTATCAATTCCCATGTTTCCTGCCTTTTTTAGCAGAGCAACTGCAGTATTTAGCCAAGCAATATCATTGGTGTAAAGTAGTCTTTGTGCAGCTTGCAATCGAAAGGCCATCAGTCTAGATTTAATGTCAACTAGACTTTGCCCCCCTTCTTGAACCGGCAAAAATAGAACAGCTGAACGGACCCAGTGCTGTCCAGACCAAAAAAATGTCATTAGTTTCCTTTGGATTGCTTGAATTAATCCAGCAGGTGGCTGTAGCACAATAAATCTGTGCCACAAAGCAGAGGCAACCAAATTATTGGCAACTAAAACTCTCCCCCTGTAAGACAACTGTGGCAACAGCCATCGCCATTTCGACAGTCGGGTGCACACTCTCTCCAATACCCCTTCCCAATTCTGTTTCTGATACTCCTCAGATCCCAAAAACACACCCAATATTTTTAGTCCACTTGTGTTCCATACTAAATTACTGGGTAGTTTTGGAAAACTTTTTAATTCTCTTTGACCTGCCCAAAGGGCTTCTGTCTTTTCCCAGTTTACTTTGGCTGATGATGCCTTTTCATACATATCAATTATCTCAGTTAAAACATTAATATCATTTTGATCATTTACAAACACTGTGACATCATCGGCGTAAGCAGTAACCATAATTCTTAAATGCTGAGGCATAGTAGGTATTGATAAGCCAATTAAAGCTTTTCGTATATGAAAAAGAAAAGGTTCAATTGCAATGCTGTACAATTGCCCTGATAAGGGACAACCTTGTCTGATACCTCTTGAGACTGAAATAGGCCTACTTAAACCACCACCAAGCTTAACCATACAAGAAGCTCCATTATATAAAAGTTGTATCCATTTTATAAATTTTTTACCTAAACCAAAACCTTCAAGCAAATTAAAGAGGTAATTATGGTCTACACGATCAAAAGCTTTTTCTTGATCTAGTGTTTAATACTCCAACCTCTTCATTGTATGTTTTACAAATATCCAAGACATCTCTCACCAAGAAAAGATTGTCCATTATTGATCGTTTTGGGATACAGTAGGTTTGGTCTTGATGAATTATTAAATGTAGGTATTTCTTAAGTCTATTAGCAATACATTTTGATAGAAGTTTGTATTCTGTTGTTAACAAGGCAACAGGTCTCCAGTTTTTTAAGAGCGTCAAGTCTCCCTTTTTTGGTAAGAGAGACAATACAGCACGCTGACATGAAGTTGGTAAAGTACCATCTCTATAGCTTTCACAAAATACTCCAAAGAGGTCCATACCGATGCATTTCCAAAAATGTTTATAAAATTCTGAAGTCAATCCATCAATGCCAGGGGAACGGCCAGATTTTAATTGTCCAACTGCATCACTAAGTTCATGAAAAGAGATTTTAGCTTCCAAGGCAGTCTTTGATTCAGAATCTATTCTTGGAAGATCCTGACACAGCTGTATAGCACAATCAGAGTTACATTTGTCAGCCTTATACAAACAAGAGTAAAAATCCACAGCATGACGACGCATCTCTGTAATATTGTTGGTGATTTTCCCATCAGGAAGGTGCAAACATGTCATTTGTTTGTGCTGTGCCACCGATCTTTCCAGATTAAAAAAGAAAGTACTGGAGGCATCCATTTCAGCAACTGATGTAAAACGTGCCCTTACCAGTGCTGCCTTCACTCTTTCATTCAATAAAGAACTTAACTGTGTCTTTTTTTGCTGCAAATTATTAATCATGGTTGTATCATTTCTTTGTAACACTGCAGTTTCTATAGAATCAATGTCTTTTTCAAGTCTCTGAACTGTTTCTCTTTCTATGGCAGTAGAATATGCAGTATATTGTTGACAGTATGTCTTAATATGGATTTTGCCAACTTCCCACCACTGCTTTAAGTTTTCAAAATCTGCCTTTTTAATTCTCCATCGATTCCAAAAAGTCACAAAATGTTCACAAAAAGACGCATCCTATAACAATTTAGCATTGAAATGCCAATATGAGGATTTTCTTGGGGATTGTGTCAAATTGACTGAAATGAACACAAGGTGATGATCAGAGAATCCGACAGGAGAAATACAACAATCAATGACTCTATTGTTAAAAGACTCTGAAACATAGATTCTGTCTAGTCGGGCAGCACTAACCCGATTGTCAGACATTTTAACCCAGGTATATTGTCTCTCTACTGGGTGTTTAATTCTCCACATATCCAACAATTCAGCTTCCCTTATTAATTTTGACAAAAGAATAGAAGAAGGCATATGAGGCTCCTCATTTACATGATCACAGGTAAATTTTTCCGTGCAATTCCAGTCTCCACCAATAATAATATTCCCATCACTAAAATCTTGTTTTAAAACATTACTCAATATATTAAAAAAAAATAATTCTTTCATGTCCCAGATTTGGTGCATTAACATTTATAAAGTAAAAGATGAGCCCTTCAATAACTAATTTGACAAGAGCAAGACGACCTTTAACAAATTCTTCTGTTTTCACAATACTAATCCTTTTGTCTGGCATAAAAAGAAAAGCAATTCCTGCACTCAGATTTGTGCCATGGCTGAGGATATAATGGCCCTTCCACCACATTCCCCACTCGACTTCATTATCAGTATCGCTATGAGTTTCTTGTAACAATATAACATTTAACTTTTTTTGATGCATTATTTCAGACACCAAAGCTCTTTTATGCCTATCCCTCTCCCCATTAATATTTAGTGATCCCACCCTCAATGAACTCATATATAAAAAAAGGAAGGGATAAAGGAAAAACAGAAAAGAGCAGCGAAAAAAGAACACCGCGTGATGCATGGTTAGTTGTTTACAAACAGACTTTCAGTTTCCTCCTTTTATCTACTTTTCTGCATTTTCTAATGGAAGTAATATGTTTTCTTAAACGAAATCGTTTCTTTTCACTCAACAACTCATGACTTACACTTTTACAGTAAAAAGCCACAGATCTCTCAAATTTTTCCACATCAGGAAAAAAATCTTTGATATTAACTTGTCTTCCAAATGTGTCATCAAGAAAACTATTGATTTCCTCTAATGTATATAAAGAAGAATCTTTATTCATATCTCGAGAAGTGCCTTCAGGTCCACACACAGAACCTGCTTGTGAATCACAATCAAAATCAATAGAACCATTGTCATCCGATCCATCATCCATTACACTTGCATCATTCCCGGAACACAAAACTTTTTGACTCGCCTCCATACAAACACTAGAACTGGGTCCTGCCTGCATCACATTATTATCTTGTTGTTCATCATTGCTGATGTTCTGCTCAACATTCCTGATGCATTCATCACTTTGACTTTCACTTACATCAGTGTCTCTAATATCGGAAGTAATAACAACTTTGTCTAGTATTTTAATAGCGGACGGCGCCGCATCAGCGTTACTCACCGGCTTAGATGATGTGGATTCCTCCGAAACCTCCGTAACACTTCCCTCACCTGAGACACCAGGCCTGCTCTCTGCTACATGTTCGCGGTGTGGGCATGTAAACTTTTTATGGCCAAGGTCACCGCATTCAAAACATCGTAAATGTCCAGTTGATGCATAAACCATAAACGTTTTCCCGTCATGTCGCACGCGAAAGGAAACATCCATCGTGTTTTCTGGAGAATCCAGAAACATGAACACTTGTCTCCTAAAAGACTTAACGTGTTTCAAAGCCGGGTGTTTACAACCCAAAGGGATTGTTTTAAAACCACTCGCAAATTTGCCAAAACGTGCCAATTCTCGCTCTAATGCGTCATCGGGAATAAACGGCGGAACATTTGATACAGTGATTCTTGCAGACGGAGCATACAGAGGGGTAACCTGAACCAAGTTTTCATTTATAACAAGGCCGGTTTCGATTATACGATTAACAAGGTTATGATCCTTCACAAAAATCACTACGGCCTTATTCATACGGGAAGCGGACAAGACATTTTCATGTCCAACTTCTTCTCCAGTGGAAACAAGCACGTCTTCCACTGAGACGCCGTCCTCAGGTACACACCTGAAACCATTCCTCAGAGATAACGATGGCGTCTCCTCGTGAGACGCCATCTCCCTGCGCAGTCTCTACAAAAGTGTTTAAAATATAAACTTCCAGACCATGCAAGAAAAAGAAAAGAAAAAAAACCTCAAAATGTAGAAATATCAGTGTATTTGCAGAGCTCAGGTCTCACCCACCACCAATCTCAAACTACTCCCAGCATGCACTCCGAGAGAGAGAGAGAGAGAGAGAGAGAGAGAGAGAGAGAGAGAGAGAGAGAGAGAGAGAGAGTTGCATGGTACAGGAATGAACGGTTCTGAACAACCTGAAATCGTTTTTCATAAAACGCCTTAAACGCAGCTATCTACGTTTGTAGAAAGAACGGATACTTGCAAGCTCTTGTTGTTCCATATGTGTTCAGTTCAGAAAGTCCTTTTCCAGTTCCTTTCCAGAAGGGTGCGTAGGCCGCATGGCTTTTCAAAGCATGATTCCAGAATGCTAGGCCTCATGGCCAATGCTAGGCCATGGATCTGGGGGGAGGTGCAGGATGACGTGTGTTCGAGTCCAGGAGAAAGGAAGAGAGAGAGAGAGAGAAGAGAAGAGGGAAGACTTTTAAACCTGTAGGTCGTTCACGCCCACAGTTGGACCTTGTCCAATCCGGTAGATCTGAGTTTTGGAGGGAAGATTGAAAGTCTTTGTCTTCCACAATGCTGTTTCACATGTGGAAGCTGATTGGTTGTTTTGCCACAAAACTTCCAAAAGTTCAATAATACCTATCAAGCAAGGAGTTATTAAGATGCCACAAAAATTTACTTTTAGGATATCATAAATGCCGCTCATAGACACCAAACATGATCTATGTATCATCTCGGTTGAATGAGTGATTCTAAATGTGAGAGTCTTAGCATGCACAATAATTCACCTATTGCGGATTAATGTTTGAGACAGACATACATAACAGAAACAACAATATAAGAAAAGGTAACACATTGATACGTGTACATTTCTATATAACTGTATGTGGGACTGTATGTCTGAATAAGGAAAGTGTATCTCCCTGCATTCCTGTAGGCTGTAAAGAGTCTTATCTTGATGGTGGGAGGATGAGTTGGATAGAAACCAGAGGCCTGGCTCCAGCAAATAGGTGTTAATCGCAGATCGGGGGAGAAGTTGTTTAAGGAATATAACTAGTTATTTCATGTCTGATGGGCTCCATGCACTACAAAAAAAAAAAAACACACACAAAAAAAAACTCCCTCCTTTAGTGGATTTTGCTATCCTAGGTACTACCAAAAGTCCAGAGTTTTGCGACCTTAGGAAGCATGATGGATTGTAGCGTGGTAGAAGACTAGTTAGTTATGCAGAAGCTAAACCATTAAGGGCCTTATAAGAAGGTAAGAAGTAATATTTTGTAACTGATACAGAACCTAATAGGTAGCCAGTGCAGAGACTGTAAAACTGAGATAATATGATCATATTTTCTTGACCTGGTAAGAACTCTAGCAGCTGCATTTTGGACTACCTCTAGCTTGTTTATTGAAGATGCAGGACAATCACCCAGTAGTGCATTACAATAGTCCAGTCTAGAGGTCATGAATGCATGAACTAACTTTTCTGCATCGGTAACATCTTCCATAACTTGGCATATTTCTAAGATGGAAGAATGCTGTTTTTGTAACATGGGATATATGATTTTCAAAAGACAAGTTGCTGTCTAATGTAACACCCAGATTTTTGACTGTAGAGGAAATAACAGTACATCCGACTATTTGAAAATTGTAGTTCATGAGATTCTGTGTACTGTTTTTGGTCCAATAAGTAATATCTTGGTCTTATCTGAATGTAATATAATTATTGGTCATCCAGTCTTTTACATTTTTAGCATATGCTGTTAGCTTTGATAAGTTAAGCATGGCTCACACTACAGGATTTTTAAAATCCTAACCGATTATGAAATCTAGTTGCAGCGCACACATAAGGAGAATCTTTGCAGATTATCTTCCCTGAAATCTTAAACATGCACACACTACAAGATTTTAAAATCGTGGCGCATCACACACTACAAGATATTATTAGGATTATCATGCCGGAGGGAGCGCCTCTCATGATCTCATGCAGCCATCATCATTTCAGCAACTAATGTTTACATATGTGAGCTTACGTGCTAGCATCTTTCTGCACTCACCTGGTATGTTCAAAACTAGGGGTGTGACGGTCGCAATGAGTACTGCGCCACGGTGGTAGTGCACGTGACGTCACATACACACTATAACAAGCATAAAATACAATGTTTCTGCTACATTTATTCTACCATGTCGGTGTTTAGTGTCCCTCCAGTAGCAGCGAGCACAAGTGTCTTCAGCTCAGCTGGAAGAGCTCCATGTTCAAATGCATGAAAAGGGCTAAAGCTGGCCGCAAAGCCCCAGCAAAAGTAATTACTGTGAATGTGCAGGGGGAAAAATTAAGGAGATATTCGAATAATGTGTTAATAAACTACTATTTTCTGAGTCAGTGTCGCAAAGATGAAGTTGACGATCATGACTCGCCATCTGCTCATTGGATGCGTCTTTAATGCCTAAATGCATCTTTATGGATTTGGCCTATACTGAAAGAGTTTTGCTTTCAATTTAAATTATTTAAAGGTAAATTAATTATTTTTATATTAATCGTGTCGTTGAGGCAATTGGGTTTCCGTTAATTGTTGTAAAGCGCTCCTGTTTAACACCAAGACATCAGAAAATGTATCCTGTTTGTTTTCTTTAAAAGCGAAGTTTTGTTAATACTGTGAGTACACACAAACTAAGGTAGACCCTTTACAGTTCCGGATGATATATTGTACCTTTGACTCTTACCTGTATAAGCAAAAATGAAGTTTCACATCGCATCGCCTCCATGTCCAAAGTGCGATTCAGCTTTCACTCTCCGCACAAACGATTGGAAATGTGCCTTATAGCACACATTTATCTAGGTTAAATGATTAAACTAATATTGTGATATGCTTTAAGTTTTTTATATCTATGGATTTTAATTTAAATCGTGATGACTTGAGAATGGTTAAATTGATCTGTCTGCCACTGGCCGCTTGGTCGTTACTTTAAAAAACAAAAACTTGAATTTCACAAACAAAAAGTGTTCCAAATATATTTCTAAATTAACTTTATAAACTAAAGAAACGAAAATAAATGAAATCACTTTGCTATTAAAAACAGCAGCTGTGTAATGGGGAAGATCAAAAGAAAAAATACAGGTTGTCGGACACGGGCCAGTAATTCTGATGAGCTCTCTGACATTTTTGCAAGGAATGTTTGTTTAATAGCATATTTAACATTCTTATTTAGGCTACTTTCTCATTTAAATGTATTATTTCTTTGATTTATTTTAGTGTTTTGTAGGCTGCTTGTTCACTGACGGAAGTGCTAACATAAACGCACGTTTGTTTGAATTATTACGTTTTATATTAGTTATTTCGTTTTATATATATATATATATATATATATATATATATATATATATATATATAATTCTAAATATGTGTAAAAATCCTGTTTTTTTGTGCGTTACACTTATAATTTAAGTTATAGTGTAAGTATTCTTTAATTATATCCATTATAATAATTATGTATATGGCATATGGTATTCAAAATTGGTTGATGTTTTTGAACATGTAACAAGGAACGCCACTGAAAAGAAAATAACGTAACAGCCATTACCTCATCCATGGTTAAACCAACAACTAATACAATTCTGAACATTATGAACCCCACCACCACCCATCCTTGTTGGAGGACGCTGAACAGACAGAATAAAAACAAATAATACTTAAAAGAACTGTTCTTCTTCTGAATGAACTTCTTTCCCGTGACGTCTGCCGTTGCTAAGCAACCATGACCTGATCTCTCAATGAAGAATCGGAAGTTTCAAAGCATAAATGGATTTCCAGCATAAAAAATCGCTTGCAGTAGCTCTGCTATTAAATTTATTTAAAAATGGTTATTCCTGTACAGATATGATAAGCTGTTCCTCCAACTTGGCTGTTTTTCAATGTTATTAAGGGAAAGGGTGAAGCTGATTGGTTGGTTATTGTCACATGACCTGTGTGCGCTTGTGGCATTCTGAAAAGTTGACATGTATTTATCTTGATGCGGCGTGGACACGCCTGGAAAAAACGAGCGCGTAGCACCGTGTCCGCGTTGCTTCCATTATGAGCGCGCATACCGCGCGTCTACATGTGAAACAACGAACTTGAGCGCGCATGTGAATGGCCCCTAATGGAGTAATCTCCCGATCAAACTCTGCTTCCCAAAAGTTATAAACTGCCTCCAGAACCCAGTTAAGGTACAAAAATCTATTCAACAAAAATAGTGATGCAGTGAAGTCTTTTTCGCTCAGCCGAGTCTTCTCTGTTGCTGTGTGTAGCAGCCTGTGTCAGTCACCTGTTTTACCCCCACCCCCCGACTCCTGAATGTCACTCACTCACTCACGCGGGCATACACTGACTGCGGTCTCATGAGGAAAAGCAGCTTTTTGATATAAAGTTTTTCTTGTTCCCGAATACAAATATTTTAGTATTTGTTCGAAATAAGTATTCGTAAAAAACACACTATTTGTGCCTTTCCAAATACCGTATTCGGGTTCGGCTCCACCCCTAATATATATATATATATATATATATATATATATATATATATACATTTTATAAGTATTACTTTATATATAATTCTTATAATATATAATTATTAATTATATTTAATAAATAATTTATATATAAAACACTGCGCCACCATAGCCCTATTCAAAACTGAGATGATTTCACCCGAGCAGAGCTCCTCTTTTTTTCCTTACGGTTGTGGTACGTTTTCGACACATTATACATACAGACAGTGTTACTACAAGAACCCAAGAAGCAGTTCCCTCCATTTTCACTATGCAACGGACCCATACAGCAGCTGTTTTGCGGTCACGCATTGGCTGTTGTGAAAGTACTGATTTAAGCAAATAGCCGTCATCATCCCGATTTAAAATCTTAAATATCAAACATGTTTGATATAAATCGGGGCAGGCGAGCAGATCGGGAGGTGCAAGATTCGATCTGTGAATGCCTCACATTACAAGATAATCCGCGCCGAACATCGGGGCCGATCGAGGTGCTCAACAAGATTTTTGCTCCGATTCTCGGGAGGGGAGAATCGGGCTAAAAATCCTGTAGTGTGAGCCGGGCTTTAGGTAGAAGTTTCATCTGGTCTTATTGAGATATATAGTTGAGTATCATTAGCATAACAATGGAAACTAATCCCATATTATCTAATAATATTAACAAGGATTGCAAAGCTTCATGGCTTTGCGAAGTAGCTTTGTCTTTGTCTTCTTGTCGTCTGTATATGAACCTCAGAAGGACATTTTTACATATGCTCTTCTTCATAGGGAAAATGATTCAAGCTTTGTTTTGGAAGATCTTGTTTGAGAGCTGAATGTAAATACTCAACCTGTCAGTATTTTGTCCTGTACTGTTCTGTTTTCCTAGTGTTTTTCCCCCTATGTTTCTAGTGTAATGGTTTAGACTTTGTCTCCCCCTCCTGGTTTTGTCTATTTTGGTTTAATCATGCCCATATTTCCCCCTCGTCATCTCCTTATCTTGTTTGTTACCACGCCCTATGTTCAGTGTATTTAAGTCTGTGTCTCCTCACTCCCATTTGTCCGTCGATAACGTTACATGTGCTTGTTTCTTGCTCCCGGTTTTTGTTTGTTTGTACTCATTTTCAGTGTTTTGTTTAATAAACTTTATTTATTCATTTACTCTGGTTCTCCTCCTCCATCTCCACTCCTCAACCCAGCCTGACTGTGACACAATCATTCACTGCCACAGATACAATTATAGTTAGTTAAAAGTGTGTATGGGGTGTGAGTTCAAAGGTTTTCATTCTGAAAAACATACACTGCTGTAGCAAACATTCTAATGAATGCATTCCTGTTGACATGTCTTGTATGTACCAACTAGAGCCACAAGTCTATGATGGCTTCATTTTAAGCATCTTGCAAATAATTTGCCATCACTTCAAGACTGTAATGTGGGACTGCTAGTTGAATATGATTGTCCTTTTGCTTTGGATCCTCTTCAAGTTGTTATAGGTGGTGAGAATAGCCATTTGCACAGAAGTCTGAGCTGGGATGGAGTAGGCTATACCCAGCTAACAAAAAATATGTTCCGAGAAATTTTTTTCTAACATTCCCACTTAGTTATGAAAATGTTATTTCTGAATGCTTTGTAAACGTTCAAACCGTCCAGTTTTTTAAATGTTTGAGGAACATTCTAATCTACAATCTAACCATCTACCATCTACCACCTGCCTGTCATGACTCTGGGCTGCGGGTTCTCCCTCAGCCTCCTGGGGTCGCTGTTTTCCCTTCCCTGCACTGCACTTCCCTGATTGTTCACCTGTCCTGATTGTCACTTGTGTCTTCCAGCTGTTCACTATTATCACAGTCTTTATAATCCCCACTTTCCCCCCACACTGGGGAGTCTGCATTGTTTTCTGTCTTGAGTTCTGTCAGTATACTCTGTGTTTCTTAGTTCCCTGGCTTATGATCGTGTTCTTGTTTTGTTCTCTTGTATTATTTCTAGTTGTGTTGTGCCGTGTTGGCCTTTTGGTTTTGTTTTGTTTGTTTAATTATATTAAAAATCTTCCCCTGCACTTGGACCCAGACCTCCTTCGTTTACCGTGACAGAATGCAGACTCCACAAATGGGTCCAGCGGGGAGGAATCTTTCTTTTGAGGAGGCGTCGGCTGCTCGTTTTGAGGTCATCTACACCTACCTGGCCGAGATGGATGCCGTTAATGCTGAGGCGGCGCGGAAGCGCCCCTACTATAGGGCGAGGGCGGAGGCGTTTTTTTGAGAGAGGGTGTCCGCTCAATCTGTTCCGGACGCGGCCGTGACCGTGCTCTCTGTTCCGGAAGCGCCTGTGGCCTCGCTCCCGGTTCCTGATGCGGCGGTGACCGCTATCTCTGCGCCTGACGCGCCGGAGACCACGACCTCTGCTCCTGACGTGGAGGCGACTGCGCTCTCTGTTCCTGATGCGGAGACGACCGCGCTCTCTGTTCCTGATGCGGAGGTGACCGTGCTCTCTGTTCCTGACGCGGAGGTGACCGCGCTCTCTGTTCCTGACGCGGAGGCGACCGCGCTCTCTGTTCCTGACGCGGAGGCGACCGCGCTCTCTGTTCCTGACGCGGAGGCGACCACGCTCTCTGTTCCTGACGCGGAGGCGACCGCGCTCTCTGTTCCTGACGCGGCGGCGAACGCTGTCTCTGTTCCTGACGCAGCGGCGACCGCCGTCTCTGTTCCTGACGCGGAAGTGACCGCTGTCTCTGTTCCTGACGCGGCAGTAACCACCATCTCTGTTCTTGACGCGGAAGTCACCGCTGTCTCTGTTCCTGACTCGGCGGCGATCGCTATCTCTGTTCCTGACGCGGAAGTGACCGTTGTCTCTGTTCCTGACGCGGCGGCGACCGCCATCTCTGTTCCTGATGCAGAAGTGACCGCCATCTCTGTTCCTGACGCGGAAGTGACCGCTGTCTCTGTTCCTGACGCGGCGGCGATCGCTGGCTCTGGTCCTGACGCGGCGGCGATCGCTGTCTCTGTTCCGGACGCGGCACTGACTGCTTTCTCTGTTCCGGATGCGGCGGTGACAGCGCACGTTCCACTGGCGGCGGCGTCCGCTGACGCTCCTCTGGCGGCGAGGCCAGCTCACGTTCCTCCGTGGCACGGGCCTGGCCCACCATCCCTCCCCCTGTTTCACCAGTCCCCCGTTCCACCTCCCTCCAGACTTGTTTCGGCCTTAGGGAACGTCTGGAAGCCGTTCCGTAGGGGAGGGGTACTGTCATGACTCTGGGCTGCGGGTTCTCCCTCAGCCTCCTGGGGTCGCTGTTTTCCCTTCCCTGCACTGCACTTCCCTGATTGTTCACCTGTCCTGATTGTCACTTGTGTCTTCCAGCTGTTCACTATTATCACAGTCTTTATAATCCCCACTTTCCCCCCACGCTGGGGAGTCTGCATTGTTTTCTGTGTCTTGAGTTCTGTCAGTATACTCTGTGTTTCTTAGTTCCCTGGCTTATGATCGTGTTCTTGTTTTGTTCTCTTGTATTATTTCTAGTTGTGTTGTGCCATGTTGGCCTTTTGGTTTTGTTTTGTTTGTTTAATTATATTAAAAATCTTCCCCTGCACTTGAACCCAGGCCTCCTTCGTTTACCGTGACACTGCCTTGGTGAGAGATCAGTGTTAGATGACGATATATAATCGGGAAAAAGCATAGCACTGATCATCTATAAGTATTGATACTACTTACCATTAACAGAAACTAATAATCGTTGATCAAGCGTGTCACACTCATCAATATCCGACGCTAATGTTACGTGATATAGCTGAACTCATAACAGGTTCTACAGATAGCCTATGCACTAGAGGATGGATACCCGACCCGAGCCCGACGGTACCCGACAGGCCGGGCCGGGTTCGGACAGATATTTAGAAAGGATGCTCGGGTTCGGGTCAGGCTTGGTCACATCAGCGCGATAAGGCATTGACCATTTAAAATTTAAAACTGCTTAGTTTTAAATCCTTCCTACAGTTGCTTAATAAAAGCGGACTTTCCACACAAAAAAGTGCATGTGTCATTAGTATGAGAAAAAAAATAGATTTTAACTGTGTCGGGCTGGGATCGGGCTCGGACATAAATATCTTAATGCCTGTCGGGCTCGGGTCGGGTTCGGTTACTGCTCTGTCGAACGCGGGCCGGGCTCGGACAGAAAAATGCAGCCCGATCCAGCAGACATGAGTATGCTTAGGGTAGAGATCATTTATTTCTCTGAGCTAAATACTTGTACGTACAAATAAATAGTAAAATTAAGATTTGAATATCAAATTTTTTGTTTTTCAATTACAAGTTGACTATATTTAGGTCACGAATACCTACAGTCACACTTTTTAATGCCACTGGTATAAGACAATTAATATTGACAGCATACAGTCAAGATGTCCACTGGTATTCATCAGGAAGCCCTTACCTGCATGTGTTGTGTCAGCTATTAGTAGACAGTTCATTTTGGTGACAATCAATAAAAAATAATCACAATCAAAAATTGTCTTACTGTATAAAACATTGTTTATGAAGTTTATAACACATATATATCAAGCAATTATGGTTAATTCAATTCAGTTTAATTTATACAGCATTAAATCATAAATATTATTTCATAGTACTGTTAATACCCAACTTAAAATACAACATTGCAACTGTTAATATATATGTAGATGTACCAAACATGTACCACTGAAAGAAAAATATTTTCAGTGTGGGTATCATACTAATGTGTTTGTCAGAGTTATGTCTGTTTTGTCTTTGGTTTTTCCCATTTGTCTTCCACCCGTTGATCTGTCATTTGGTTTAGCCCTTCGTCATTGTGATTCCCTGCACCTGTCCTTGTAATTATTAGTCATCTGTGTCACCTGTGTTTGATCATTAGTCTGTCTTTAAGAGTCTGTGTTTGAGTTCAGTTCTTTGTCGGTCCTTTTGTGAAATAGATGTGTGTGAATGTTCCTGCCTTGTTCCTGCCTTGTTCCATTTGGAGATTTATATTAAATATATTGTATTTTGTATATATCGTCTATCGTCTCGTCTAATCCTGCACGCACCCCTATAACATAAGGACCGACCTACAACAGTTTACCCGGCACCTCTCCCTGCGTTTATTTTCCGTTTTTTTTTTGTATCAGTGTTTTATTTTTTTTCCCTCATGGATGACCCCAACGTGTTCATTATCCTCCTGAAGCAGGGGAAACGCTCTCTCGAGGACCACATCAGAGACTTTCTGTTCCTCGTCCCATCTACTCATTACCCGGATAGCTGCTTATGCACGTTCTTCCGCAACGGACTAAACGACAACATCAAGATGCAGCTGTCTGGGGAGGATCCTCGAGAGAGCCTCGCCGGATACATCGAGTGGGTGCTGCCCCACTCATGACCCAGAGAGCAGCCAACCATCACCCCGACATGCAGAGCATGAACCCGAGCGCACCGCGGATGAGGGACTAGAGCCGCGAGCGACAGAGCCAGAGCCCTCTCCGGCTAATCAGGTGCGTGAGCCGGATTCTACATCTGTGACGGTGGATTGCGACGTGGAGCAAGTGAGGGGAATGGAGAGCCCTGCCCACTGCAACACCGCTGGGGGTGAGCTGGACAACTCTGGGGACCTTATTGACTTTTCCGAAGTTTTGGATTACAAATCGTTTGACTTAATAGACTTTGTCACTGAGCCACTGGCTGGCATGAACTTCCCTCCCACCCGCCCTCTTCTATCTGAATCTGCCTGGTCCCCGCTGGTTCCGCCCAGCCGTCCTGAGTCCCCGCTGGTTCCGCCCAGCCGTCCTGAGTCCTCGCTGGTTCCGCCCAGCCGTCCTGAGTCCCCGCTGGTTCCGTCCAGCTGTCCAGAGTCCCGGAGTTCATCTGCCAGTCCCCTTGCTCACCCTCAGCCCACCATCTATGCAGTGGGCTCGCCGCAGGGATGCCAACTCACATCGGTGGCATGGCTGGAGGTTCCCTCAGCTCCGCCTCCAGCCTCTGAAACCAGATCTCCACCTCGGCCCTCCGACCCTGCGGTTCCACCTCGGCTCTCTACGCCCTCAGCTCCACCGTCGCCCGTCGGCCCACCAGCTCCACCGGGCTCCATCGTCCTTCCGGCTCCGCCTTGGTCAGTCGTCGACCATCTGCCGCCTCGGGACTCCACTCCTCTGGCTTCGCCTCGTCCCTCTGTCCCTCCGGCTCTGTCAGGCTCCTCCTTCCCGTCAGCATCGCCTTCGTCCTCTGTCGCTCCGGCTCCGCCGCGGACCTCCGGATCTCCGCCTCCGCCTCGGCCGCCAGAGCCTCCTGTTCCACCTTGGCCCTCCGGTTCCGCGGTGTCGCCCTGGTCCGTTGGCTCTCCACCTCCGCCTCGGGTTCCTCTGCCAGCCGCTCTGCCTCTGTCGGTCGGACCCCTGGAGTCGGCGGTCCTCCCTCCACCATGGTTCCTCCCTCCGTCGGCTCCTCCGTGGGCTGTCATCCTGGCTGCGATCTGGGTCCTGCTCTCCTGCTTCAGGTCCCTCCTGTGTTCTCCCTGGCTCCTCCCACCGTCGTCGCCCCCTTGGACTGTCTTTTTTGCCCTTTGGACTTTTGTTCTGGTCCTCCTCCGGGGGTTGCGTCCTCCGCCGGAACCCCCTCCTTCAGTGACTCTGGTTTCCTGGTTTTTCCGCCCCTCTCGTTTTTTTCTTTTTTCCACGGCGCGAGGACGCGCCTTTCCGGAGGGGGGCGTAATGTCAGAGTTATGTCTGTTTTGTCTTTGGTTTTTCCCATTTGTCTTCCACCCGTTGATCTGTCATTTGGTTTAGCCCTTCGTCATTGTGATTCCCTGCACCTGTCCTTGTAATTATTAGTCATCTGTGTCACCTGTGTTTGATCATTAGTCTGTCTTTAAGAGTCTGTGTTTGAGTTCAGTTCTTTGTCGGTCCTTTTGTGAAATAGATGTGTGTGAATGTTCCTGCCTTGTTCCATTTGGAGATTTATATTAAATATATTGTATTTTGTATATATCGTCTATCATCTCGTCTAATCCTGCACGCACCCCTATAACAGTGTTATTAGAGGTGGTTAATAACAGCTGGCCTCCACTGCTTCAGATCTTCACACACCCTCATGTCTTGCAATGTCTCCCAAAGCCCTATAAACACAACAAATGACAATGAATTACAAATTAGCTGTACAAACAACTTTGCCAAGCTGTAGCTAGACTTGATGGTTATAATATTAACAAACTGAGGTTAACTGACCAGTTATGCCTTCTCATATGGTACCGTTTTTACACGGTTCTTAAAATTATATTGCTAATGCTTACAAGCTAGCTATGGTGCTTTACAACAACATATACACATCTCGTTGTGTCTCATTATTTAAATATATATGTTATGGTAGTTATCAAAAGTTAACAAAACAAGGCTGCATCTCTGACGGCTTCGGACGAACCACAGGCTGGCGGCAAGGCGGATTGATTGCTGTGTGCACCGAAGGAACTGTACCAGCTCACTTGATTCTTGGTTCGGCATCCCATGTTGAAACCGCATCAAATCGCCGGGATGATAATCCTCCGGTGTAAAGTGAATGCGTTTTTCGAAGCAGATGCATTAGTGTAGGCCCGTCTCTTCACCCACACAAGCGCACCTAGATACGGAAGATAGCACCATTCTTTTTATTGTAATTAAACTCGTGGACACAATAATTTACCATGACGACGATCAATTGAAATAAAAAATAGCTACCAAAAACACACTATCTCACGACTGCTCCTACTGAATAGCAACAGAGCTTGGCGAACGACTCCCTCTCGTGACGTCATATGACGCAGTGTG
This sequence comes from Garra rufa, assembly GCF_049309525.1. Classification (NCBI taxonomy): domain Eukaryota; kingdom Metazoa; phylum Chordata; class Actinopteri; order Cypriniformes; family Cyprinidae; genus Garra; species Garra rufa. Next base: position 502,642 of record NW_027394279.1, on the reverse strand, counting down.
AAAAAAAAGCTGTTTTTGAGAGCTGTCAAGGAAACCATCACTTTGTCTTCTAAATTTGTGCTCTTGCGTCTTGTAAAACATTTTCAAATTCTGCATTAACGGTTCGTATAGTATTTTCATACACGGATATATATTTATCTGGAATTTTTTTTTTACCTGCAATATGCACTTTAAACCTACCCATACCACCAAACCTGTCCCCATACCCATATCCTACCTTATTTGAAGCAAAAGTGTTTTGCAGTGCAATATGACAACATTAGGTACATTGTGCTTATTTTTTGATGTCAAAAACCGGTCAAAAGTTTGGGGTCAGTAAGAGCTGTAATGTTTTTAAATAAAGTCTCATATGCTCATCAGTGCTGTATTTATTTAATCAAAAATATAGAAAAAAAAACTGTAATATTGCAAAATGTTATTACAATATAAAATAATGGTTTCTGTTGTAATATACTTTAAAATTTAATTTATTTCTGTGATGCAAAGCTGAATTTTCATCAGCCATTACTTCAGTCTTAAGTGTCATATGATCCTTCAGAAATCATTCTAATATACTGATTTATTATTAGAATGATCTATATTGGATCTATACTGGATTATGTATTGCAACAGTTGCCCTGCAAAGTATTTATTTAGAAATTGTGATATTTTTTCAGGATTCTTTGATGAATAAAAAGCTCAAAAGAACAGCATTTATTCAAAATATAAATATTTTCTAACAATGTAAGTATTTGCTATCACTTTTTATCAATTTAACACACTCTTGGTGAATAAAAGTATTAATTTCTTTCAAAAAAAAAAGAAGAAGAAAAATTTACTGACCCCAAACTTTTGACCGGTAGTGTAAGTACATAATAGTTAAGGCCACGTAATATAAATTGTGAATAAAAGTTTTCTTTTAACATGACGAGAACAATCAAGTACAAATTATCATCATGGGGTGTATCATCTAAAGAAACCTGGCAAGCTAAGAGTTGACTTTGATTGTTCAGCTAAATTTCATGGCATCTTCTTGAATGACACAGTACTGAAAGGACCTTGGGTTTCAATAATTGGGTTTCAATAAATTGTATAATTGTTTGTGCATACGTATTGCCCATAGAATTCTGTGATTCTGTGACATATCAGAGTTTATAAAAAATAAACTTGGCCTAAATATGTACGCACCGTATGGACATTTCAGCCCATACTTATGAACTTTTTTTTGGAGTGAGAAAAGTATTGAAGTGAACAATTATTTTAAACTCTGTTTTTATTTCGATATACACATTTACATTAAATATTCCACTCTCATTAATGGAGATAAAACTGAAATAACATAAAGTCATTACGCAAATGTTAAACAAATATTTTATGAATTTAGACAGAATATAGACTATATATAGAGATGTCCTTCATCACTTTTCCTGTGGAATTTATAAAGGCGTACGTATGGTTTTATAAATCTGAAAACTTTTGAGCGTACAAAAGGATGAAAACTACGGAGAGTTTTATAAATGAGACCTCAGTATAGGATATGGTGCATACAGTACTACTTATCGGCCTCATTCAGGACAGTGACGAGTCTTACAGACAGGAGCTTAAAGAGCTGGCTATCTGGCGCAGTCACAACAACCTGAAGCTGAACAAGCTCAAAACTGTAGAGATGATAGTGGACTTCAGGAGGAACCCCCCTGCACTTTCCTCACTCACCATCATGGACAGCACTGTGGCTACAGTGGAGACATTCAAGTTCCTGGGATCTTTCATCTCCCAGGACCTGAAGTAGGACACTCACATCGACTCCATTGTAAAAAAAAACAACAACAACAAAGGTTGTACTTCCTTCGCCAGCTGAGGAAGTTCGACCTACCACAGGAGTTGCTGAAACAGTTCTACTCAGCCGTCATTGAGTCCACATTAATAACTGTCTGGTTTGGTTCAGCTACAAAATCAGACATCAGAAGATTACAGAGAATGGTTCGGACTGCCAAGAGGATTATCGGTGCTCCCCTGCCCACCCTTCAAGAACTGTATACATCCAGAGTGAGGAAAAAAGCTGAGCAAATTACTCTGGACCCCTCACATCCAAGCCATCCCCTCTTTGAACTTTTACCATCTGGCCGGCTCTATAGAGCCCCGAATATCCGGACAACCACGCACAAGAATTTTCCCCCAGGCAATCCACCTTATAAACAGCTAAAATATTCTTCCCATTGTGCAATATATGTGCAATAATCTGATATTTATTTGCTACCACCTCCACCCTAATACAACCCTGCATCTTCTATACTATCCTATTCCATTCTGTCATCTAAAGCACAACTGTACATATTTATTTATCAATTTATTTTACTTTTTTTGTCTATTTATATTTACATATGTGTATTTTCTTATTCTCATCTTATTTTTATTGTCTGTGTGTTGTTGTTGTCTCTGTGTACTGGAAGCTAATAACACTGAAACAAATTCCTTGTGTGTGCAAGCATACTTGGCAATAAAGCTCTTTCTGATTCTTTCTTTCTGATTCTTTCTGATGTTCCTACCTAGGATACCAGAATGACTAAGGCTAGAACTGCTCCATCAAAGTATTTCTCATTTGGACTGACTGCAGTCAGATTGAAATCATAGCTCCATATTAAGATTGATGAAGAGTTCTTTTGGACCGATTCTCAAGTTGTTCTTGCATACATCAGCAATGAGGTTTTATGTGTTTGTGGCAATCCGAGTCCAGTTCATAAGTGAGAACACCAGTCTAAACCAGTGGCATTATGTTGATATTACGGTAACCGGGAGGGGACATGTTCGGTTCACTTAATTTTGTTGTGGCCACAACATATTAACTCATGTCAACGTGAGTATGTGATATTAATTTGTGGGAACGTCTTATGTCATGGCCATGGATGATAAATGAGCTTTTATTTACAAATGAAACCAGGTGAATGATTAATTCCTAATCGAAACACTGTAGTATTTATAATTATAGTCTATTAATTAGTCAAAATAAAATTAAATATATGTAAAATTCAACCTTTAAACTGCATTCTAGTAAAAATTCCAGTCAAAACTCCAGCATTTACATTAGACTATCATTTACAAAACTATTCAGAATGTTAAGTAAAACGATTGAAATGAAGGGAAAAAGCGAATATAAAAATATAACCAATAATAATAATAAAAATATTACTAAAAAAGACGATCAGATAAAGGACTTACAAGAATGTGGTATGAATAAAAATGCTTTCTTGTAGGCCTATTTTATTTGATGTACTTTATGTAACATTAATTATGACAAACTTAGAATGCTGTCTACATTGCACGTAGGCAGCATCACCTATGGTTAATATAATAGTTTATTAATGTAATAATTTCTATAATAATTATTGGTTATTATTATATTAATAATTTCTTAATTCAAAATGAAATATTAATAAATCCATCTCTGATAATCCCGGGTTACTATGGTCATGCAGGTTTGTTTGTGCATTAAACTCATCATAAGAAGTCGTGGCCATAAGAAATGGATGTCGTTCCTTCAACATAGACATAAGTATGTCGTTACCTTGACAAAACAATCTTGTGGCCTCTACATAATATGACGTTCCCACAAATTACTATATTGTGGCCATCACATACTATCACATTCCCACGTCGTGGTCACGACAAAATTAAGTGAACCGAACATGTCCCCTCCCGGTCACTGTATAATACAACAGAAAATCCAGCCATTTTTCGCTCTAGAGGACTTTGTGCATCCAATAATTTGTCAACAAACTGGTTATCAGGCCCCGAATTCTTGTAGAAGAAAGTCTATGAGGAATCCATTCCAGCAATTGACTTACTGGTGGAGGATTCAGAGGTTGAAGCAGTTAAGGTTTTTGTTACAAGAAGTAATGATTGTTCAGAAACTCTTGATCGTCTGTCAAGGTTTTCATCTTGGACAGCACTTCTTAAGGTAGTCGCAAGAATTAAGAGATTGGGGTCTAAAAGGAAAAGTTCTGAAGTCGTGACTGCCAAAGAGCTTTAGAGTGCTGCTAAAGCAGTAATAAAGCTTGTCCAACAGTAGGCATTGTTAAAAGATAAATGTGCTTGAAGCTGAAGGAAGTCTTCCTGGCTCTAATCCTCTTTTCTTCCAATTTTGAGAGAAGGTATACTTTGTGTCGGCGGAAGACTTAAGAATTCATCTCTCATCAAAGAATTTAGGTACCCATTCATTCTGCTAAAGGATAGTCATATCAGCCATTCTCAAATATGCCATCACGGTCAGAGGCAGTAGTGAAATATTTTTACTCTGCTCTAAAGCAAGTAAAATTGTCTGTACTTTATCAAAGTGTTTTTCTTTAGAAAACTTTACTTCACAACATTCCAAAGCATAATATTGTACTTTTTTACTGCACTACGTTTCATATTAAATATAATTTATTACTTAATTGCCATTTCTCTTAGGTTAAGATTTCTCCCCTTTCCTCTCAGCAGCTTTGTGAATAGTTTGCAACATAGGCTTATTGGAAATACGTGCCTCTATATACATTTCTGTAAAACTGAACAAACATACCTATATGTATGAATCACTGCAGTTTCCAGTTCAAATGAACACTGAAGCAATAAAAAGTATGACGTACAGGTACAGAGTTTTGATTAATAGAACCTAATTTAAGTATTGACTTTTTTAACATCTTGCGCGATTTGAAAACTGATACTTTTGCCTGTTGTTGTCACATATACAGTTTCATATGCATGAATTGTCTAATTCAGTAGGTTTGCTCAGTAGCTCACGCGATACGGCGATTCACTTGAGTGATAAAGAGCTCTGGTACAAACCCTGTGAAGTTAAAATAGCACGGTTGCCTCAACAATTGGGTTTTTATATCACTTTTGCATTTGTTAACACTATCGGATAGGTTTAGAGTTGGGTTTGGTCAAAACGCCAGCAAACAACAATAGCGGAGGGAAGGCAAAAGAGTAATCCATAAAACAGTCAAGGGTCAGGGCAGGCAGCAAACAATAAAAAACAAACAAACAAGGTAACAGTACAGGGTCAAAAACATGAAAACAAGGAAACTAGAGGAACAGAGGCAACAGGGAACACCATTGACATTATACTGTCAATTACTGTACAGCCATAAATAAATAAATAAATTCAGCATCCTCTGCCAAATTGTATTTCAGTATTGGTAATATCCTTATTGGTTATACTATAGCAGTTTCTAAGTCTTCTGACAAAAGACATTCTCTACCTCCCGTAGAAAGTCGACTCAATTTTTTAAAAATATAGTGCATGTCAGGACTACTTAGCTACAAATAAATTCAGCAGTTATGATTTTGAGGGTGTACATTTTACAGTATTTGCTGTACATAGAATAGTGAAAGTTTAAGTCCGTGACATAAACGCAGTGCCTTGATTGGTGAGAATCTCTTTTGGGATTCCCACCCGGAAGATTAAACAAAACAGTGCATCCGCTACTCTTTTCGTGGAAATGCTGCGGAGCGCCACTGCCTCTGGGTATCGTGTTGCATAATCCACCAGGACTAATGCAAAGTGATGCCCCCATGCAGATTGTTCTAATGGCCCGATGAGGTCCATACCAATTCTTTCAAAGGGGGACTTGCATAAGAGGGAGAGGGCACAATGGTGCTTTTGGGGTGGCCTAAAGCGCTGACGGTGCTGTTTGGGGGTCAGGCCGACCCGCTGGACTGGTTCTTGACTGGCAGCTGTTGTGCGGCCATCTGCACTTCTCCGGACAGCAGGGGGTTGAGCTGCACTGGCCAGTGTTCCTGGGGCCACTCACATGCCTCCGCGGGGCTGGGGCATATGGGGTCCCCGTAGGCCGAATCTCCTGGTCAATCCAGTTCCGGAACAGCTTGCAGTCTTCCTGCTGGGCTTGGATGAGGGCTTGGAAACGTCGTTCCTGATTGTCTCTCATGCCCAGCAGCGCCTGATGGTGCTCCTGGTGAAGACCTGCAAGTGATTGAATGAACTCCGCAAATGGTGATCCTGGTGGTGAATGCATGACGGTGGCAGCGTTCTTCTTCCTATGCCGGGTTTCGGCACCAGTGTAACATGGTTCAGAGGGTGGAAGGAAGAAGACAGGGTCAACGTGACTGTGACTCGTATTTTATTTAACCTTTTCAAATACAAACAAAAGTCAGTAGCACTCACTGCGCTCTTAGTTGATCAGCCAATAACTCATAATACAGGCAGCATATAACTCCAGCAACAGTCCCTCTCTCCAGACAGCACAAGGTCCCAGTCAGTCTCTCTCTCTCTCTCTCTGGCTTCCGGCTTCCTGTTGACTTTTATCCACTCTTTCCACACCAATTACTAAAATGAGACACAGGTGTTTATCATTTGCACTGGACCTAGAAGTGCCTGGAAGTGCCATTAGTTATAGTGTTAGGCCTTTCTCTCTAAAACATTGATACATTCAGAATGCTTTGGAGTCGAACATTACAGTGTTGAAAATTAATCTAAAGTAATGACAGATAATTCAAAAGTATTATTAGCTAGCAAGTAATATTGGCCACACCACACTGTATTATTTGAAGTCAGTATTCTTGAGCTTTGTGCCAATAGCAATATTTTTCTGTAAATCCTTTTTCTTATTTTCTTTTTCATAAACAAGTTAAATAACAAATGCTTTATGAAAAGCTAAAAAAAAAAACATTTCAGAAAAAAAGAAACATTTAAAAACATGATCTTTTTGATTGATGATTGATTTCAAAATAATGTATAAAACCAAATGTAATTTTAAATGCAATTTAAGCTTTTTATTTCACAGTTACTTCTACTGAGCTATCATCTATCAAGTAATAAAACTTTATATAACAGTACTAAATCATAGTGACACACATAGCACAAAAAATGGCCTTTAGATCATTGTTAACCATGCATATTTTGATAGTGTGCTGGCAGGTTATAATGGCACAATCTTTGCCTATGGCCAGACCGGAAGTGGGAAGACCTTTACAATCACTGGAGGTGCAGAGCACTACAATGACCGAGGGATCATCCCCAGAACTCTTTCCTACCTTTATCAGCATTTCAGCAAGGTCAGTAGACATGCATGCATTCTGTAAATGGGAAGAAAAAAAAAATCAATGTAAAAGTAATCTTGGCTAGAATCAAGATTTAGCTGGTAAACTTGGACTGTTTTGATCTTTCTTGGTATACCTTATTTAATTAGTTGTGTTTGAATATTTGCAGGACAGCAGTATGATCTATACAAGCCACATATCTTACCTAGAAATCTACAATGAGACTGGCTATGATCTACTGAATCCTCAACATGAGACATCTCGTCTGGAGGACTTACCGTAAGTCTGTTTTGACCATCACTTAGATTCATTCTCAGGTTTGGAAATCACAATTTGACTAATTTAATCATTACTTCAGATCTGTGATAATCAGTAATCATTTTTCAATATGACCACATTCATATGTTAGTTATATTATTGCCTGCTTCTCATATATATTGTTTATATATATATATATATATATATATATATATATATATATATATATATATACACACATACAGTTCAAAAAAGTTTACATACACCTTTAAGAATCTGCAAAATGTTAATTATTTTACCAAAATAAGAGAGATCATACAAAATGCATGTTATTTTTTATTTAGCCCTCTGGTGCTCTTCGTTTAGCAGTCACACGTGTGCTCTTCGCGGTCAGAAGTGACCGGACACCTGTAACGCATCCTGTAATTTTTTCAGTAAAACCATTCCAATTCATTTTTGTTTAATAATATTTTTTCTTTTTTTCTTTTGCATTTTGAGAGGGTTTTGTGGTAATAATGAATATTTATGCTGTAATTAATATCCATTTTTTGCCATTGAGAATAATAAAAAATTTTATTTTAATTTTTTTTTTTTTTTAATGAATGCAGTATTTCAGGTTGAAATAGAGACTCAGCCATTCAACACTAATTTTTGAAGGCAGATTAGCGCCATCTGTTGGTAAAAAACGAGAAACACATCTGTAATGGCAGGTGTAACTTGATGCCTGTATAGTTCTCTACAAAGCAGCTTGTGAATTGCCTAGTTGTTTTTAGACAATTGATTCAGCATTTTTATTAGGTGGAATAGTTGAACATACATTTAAACAATCTCAAAGACTATTTCTTATCCAGTTTGGGATAGTTTTTTGTTATAAATATGATTTGAAGTGTTAATTTTTTGTATATGCAAGAGAGTGTGTGTCTTTTGCACTCTGGATATGTAATTTTTTTATACATATATTTTTATTTTATTTTACATCTTCTCAATTTGCTGTGTTTCAGTTCATTTGTGCATGTGTGTGTGGATGTGTGAGAAAGAGACAGAAAAATTCTGTACATTTTTGTATTTTTGTCGATTTCCCATTCATTTCCTGATGTCGGTCATTTTTGACCAAAGAGCACAAGTTTTTTTTTTTTTTTTTGGAATCGTGCCCTCATTTTTTATGTGTGTCCGTAAAAGTCACTGAATTTGGTAGCGTTCTCATGAAGCTGTGATTTTTTTAAAAAATTCAAAACCGAAAATGTTTTGGTCAAAAGTGACCGAATAGAGGTGAGTATATTAGTGTGTTTGTGTGTGTGTGTGTGTGTGTGTGTGTGTGTGTGTGTGTGTGTCTGTCTGTGAATGGGTGTGTTTTAGAGTGTCACCCCTTCACTGCTGTGTACTTTTTTCAGCATTGTGGAGGATTTGTAGATTGTACACACAAAAATTCTCTGAATATTTGTATTTTTGTCAATTTCCCATTCATTTCCAATGGTCGGTCATTTTAGACCGAAGAGCACAAGTTTTTATTTTATTATTAGTTTTTTTAATCGTGCCCTAATTTTTTATGTGTGTTCACATTCCAAATGCCATAAAAGTCAATGAATTTGGTACTGTTCTGATGAAGCTGTGATTTTTTGAAAAATTCTAAACCGAAAATGTTTTGGTCAAAAGTGACCGAATAGAGGTGTGTATATTAATGTGTGTGTGTGTGTGTGTGTGTGTGTGTGTGTGTGTGTGTGTGTGTGTGTGCGTGTGTGTGTGAATGGGTGTGTTTATGAATGGGTGTGTTTTAGAGTGTCACCCCTTCACTGCTGTGTACTTTTTTTCAGCATTGTGGAGGATTTGTAGATTGTACACACAAAAATTCTCTGAATATTTGTATTTTTGTCGATTTCCCATTCATTTCCTATGGTCGGTCATTTTAGACCGAAGAGCACAAGTGTGACTATTTTTTTTACGACCACTTAGCCTGCTTGAATCATGCCCTCAATTTTTTTTTGTGTTGACATTCCAAATGGCATAAAAGTCACCGAGTTTCATATCATTCCGATTAAGCAGTGATTTTTAAAAATTCAAAACAGAAAATTTTTCGGTCAGAAGTGACCGAAGAGCACCAGAGGGTTAGTACTGACCTGAATAAGATATTTCACATAAAAGACATTTACATATAGTCTACAGGAGAAAATAATAGTCGCATTTATAAAAATTACCCTGTTCAAAAGCTTATATACACTCTGATTTTTAATACTGTGTTGTTACCTGAATGATATACAACTATTCCCTTCCAGGAACATCGAGCTGCATCGAAACGCTTTGGGAACGCCTCCAGCATGACCACGCTCTGAATTACGTGTGTAATCAGTCCAATGGAATCGCGTGACGTCACCGGCGTGATGCCGTCACCGACCAGGAAGCTTAAAAGCACGTTCGGTGAGAACAGCGCTAGCTTTCTGCCATTCAGCAAGCGCTCTATGTCTGTCACTCTCCTTTTTTCGTGCCAGTTTGCACAACTTTTATTTAGAGAGTGATTGTCTGTCTGTGTAAAATGTCTGTTAAAAAGGGTGGTCATAAGCAGCAACACCACAGGCCGTGTGTTCCTCCTTGCCCTCGTTTCATTACGGGTGAGGACACACACGGCTTGTGTGTTGTCTGTATGGGAGCGGCGCATGCAGCATCAGCCCTCGAGGGGGCTGGTTGCTTGCACTGCTAACGCATGCCTCTGCGTGTGCTCCGCTCCCGGAAGGCTCTCTTTGAGGAGGGAGGCTTCACCAGCGTTCCTCGCGGGTCTGGTCCCGCTTCCGCTGAGGCGGAGCAGCGATTGCACTCATGGGGATCGCAATTGGATCTGACAGAGGGTATGGAGATGGGCAAGTCCCTATCTTCTGCCTCACCTGTCAGATCCACCGCCCGCTCACTGGGATCGGAAGCCCGCTCTGCGGTTTCTTCCCCCCGGGGAGAGGGCACGGCACTTCTCTTATCTTCCTCCGAGGAGGTGGATGTAGAGGGCGGCGATGAGGAATCACCCCCTCATTCTCCCCAGTACGAGGAGCTCTTAGAGGTGGTCACTCGCGCTGTTGCCACATTAAAACTGGATTGGCCAGCCGAGAAACAGACCGAACCGCAGCAAAGCAAACTAGATGAGTGCTTTCTGCGGTCTCAGCCACCACCTCTACGCAGGAGCCTTCCGTTTTTCCCTGACCTCCACACTGAGGTGTCGAAGTCATGGAGAAAGCCTTATTCGTTGAAGGCTCCAGCACTGCCCTGGTGGGCAAAGGGTATGCGGCGGCAGGTCAGGCTGGTGCGTGTCTGCACACCATGGCGGTATTACAGGCGTACCAAACCGACCTGCTCAAAGCAGTCGTTTCAGCGGTTCCTCCCTCGCCACACTCCTGCTCAGGGGGCTGCTGGGTCTCAGCAACCGCCCGATATCGTAGCGGTGCCGGGAAGCTCGCGACCTCCATGGACCGCTTCAGGACCCCACGCCAACTGTCTCTCTAACACCAGAGGCCAGCCTCGAGAGGCTGATTCCCTTAGTAGACTTTCTGGCAGCATGGAAACTTCTGCCGAATGTCTCTCAATGGGTCCTGCACACTGTAGAAAGGGGTTACCGCATTCAATTCGGTGCTCCTCCTCCCAGTTTCAGCTGAGTTTTTCCCACTCTGGTGGGCCCTGAGCAGGCTCTGGTTATGGAACAGGAAGTGAATACTCTCCTGAGGAAGGAGGCCATCGAGGTGGTCCCTCCTCACGAACGAGAGTCCGGGTTCTACAGCTGGTACTTCATTGTTCCCAAGAAGGATGGGGGCCTCAGGCCCATTTTAGATCTACGCTTGCTGAACCGTACAGTCATGCACCTCAAATGCCGTATGCAGGTCGTGTCACAGATCAGGTCCGAGGACTGGTTTGTGACGATAGATCTGAAGGACGCCTATTTTCATGTCTCCATCCTTCCTCATCACAGGAGGTTCCTGAGGTTTGCTTTCGGGGGCGAAGCATGCCAATATCGGGTTCTTCCTTTTGGCTTTGCACTCTCACCCCGCACTTTCACCAAGTGTGTGGGATTCATCCATGATGCGGGCATGTTTGTCTCCTGCTCGTGTCGATTCGATCTTCACCGAGGTCGCGAGAGTGAAAGAAGGCCGGTCACTCACTGTAAAGCGGTTACAGAAACTGCTGGGTCTGATGGCAGCTGCGTCCAACGTAATTCCTTTTGGCCTGCTATACATGAGACCCCTTCAGTGGTGGCTCAAAACCAAGGGGTTCTCCCTGAGGGGAAACCCGCTTCGCATGATCAAGGTCATGCGGCGATGTTTTCGTGCCTTAGACATGTGGAGGCTTGGTTTTTGACTCAGGGCCCGGTCCTGGGAGCTCCGTGTCGCAGCATCACGCTTGTGATGGATGCGTCCCTCACTGGTTGGAGAGCGGTCATGGGTGGCCGCTCGGCCCGAGGTCTGTGGAGGGGTCTTCATCTCAGGTGGCACATCAATTGCCTGGAGATGTTGGCCGTGTTTCAGGCTCTGAAACACTTTCTTCCGGACCTAAGAGACCACCATGTGTTGGAGCGCACCGCTCTTACATCAACCACGTTGTACAAGCTGGCGCACCAGATCCTTGGGTGGTCCCATGGGAAACTCCTCTCGCTGAGAACAGTTCACATCCCTGGGCATTCCAACTTGAGAGCAGACATCCTGTCGAGGCAGGGGCCGAGGCCCGGGGAATGGATGCTTCACCCCGAGGTGGTGAAGCAGTTCTGGAAAGTGTTTGGCCAGGCTCAGGTGGACCTCTTCGCGACTCTAGAGAATGCGCAATGTCCCCTCTGGTACTCTCTGAGTCATCCAGGAGGATACGTCTGTATGCTTTCCCCCCGATTGCTCTGCTCCCGGGAGTTCTGGCGAGAGTGCGCCGGGACGGGGTTCGACTACTGTTAGTAGCCCCGTACTAGCCGGGCCGAGTATGGTTCTCGGACCTGATTTCCATCCTAGACGGCTCCCCCTGGGAGATTCCGGTCAGGAGGGATCTCCTCTCACAGGCGGGGAACGGTATTCTCCACCCCTGCCCGGAGATTTGGAAACTGTGGGTGTGGCCCCTGAGGGGGCACAGTTCATAGCTTCCGGTCTCTCAACTGAGGTTGTTGAGACCATTCTCCAGTCCAGAGCACCCTCCACGAGGAAACTGTACGCCTTGAAGTGGAGGCTCTTCACTTCTTGGTGCGGAGACCGCCAGTTTGACCCAGTTAACTGCCCAGTTGGTACAGTGCTGGAGTTCTTACAGGCCCGCCTCTCCGCCGGGTTGACCCACTCCACCCTGAAGGTTTACGTGGCGGCCATAGCAGCTTACCACGCCCCTCTTGTGGCACTTCAGTGGGCAGAGACCCCTTAGTTACACGTTTCCTCCACGTATGTGTCCAGTGCGAGCATACATCCACAGAACTGCCCTGTGGAGGAAGGCTGACCAACTTCTGGTCTGTTACGGCCCTCCTAGGAGAGGCCGCCCTGCTGCCAAGCCTTCTTTAAGCTGGTGGATTGTGGATGCCATTGCTGTAGCCTATGAGTCCTCTGACCTTCCCTCACCTTTGGGAGTCAAGGCTCACTCTACTAGGAGTATGTCTGCCTCTAAAGCCTTTCTTTCGGGCCTATCTATTCAAGATGTCTGAAATGCTGTGGGTTGGCCCACGCCCTTGACTTTTACTAGGTTCTATGGCCTAGATCTTCGAGCCTCTCCCGGCTCTTTCGTTCTCTCACCCTAACTTCAGGCAGGGATGTTTCCTCAGTATGGTGGCTTGGGCATCTCGTTCCCAAAGCGTTTCGACGCAGCTCGATGTTCCTGGAAAGGAACGTCTCTAGGTTACGTATGTAACCCTAGTTCCCTGAAGGGAACGAGACGTTGCGTCTCGAGGCCATACTTCCGGCATCCCTGCAGCGATAACTTAATCCGAAAGCTAGCGCTGTTCTCACCGAACGTGCATTTAAGCTGCCTGGTCGGTGACGTCATCATGGCGGTGACGTCACGCGATTCCATTGGACTGATTACACACATGATTCAGAGCGTGGTCACGCTGGAGGCGTTCCCAAAGCATTTCGACGCAGCGTCTCGTTCCCTTCAGGGAACTAGGGTTACATACGTAACCTAGAGGCGTTTTATCTTCAGAAAAATTTTCTCAGGTCCCACACTTTTTTTGTTTTTTCAGCATTTTTGTGTATTGGAACCCTTTCTAACAATGAGTGTATGTATTTCCAGTCTCTTTGTCTGCTGTTGTTTACTCACCTAAGGATTTATTAAAGCAGATTTGATAAATTATGTTCTCGATCTCCATGGTTCCACTTTCCAAGTCAATGTGGAGGATCATAATCCTCCTCCCATCCGGAAGCATGTGGTCGCTCCGTCTCACCAGAAGCCAGCACCCTCCACATGCGTCTCCAATGAGCTCATTCCCTCCATACCTCCCACAGTTCCCCAAGTCCTCCGAAGCATCTCGATAGTCCTCAGCCCAGTACCGCCGGCCGCCGCCTGGCGCTCCAGCCCGCCGGCCTTCGCCCAGCGCTCAGTGCAGCCGGCCTCAGAGTCCCCTGCCAAGATGGCCGCCACGCCTGAGTCCCTGGCCAAGATGGCCGCCAGGCCTGAGTCCCCTGAGTCTAGCCCAGACCACCGTCCAGAGCCCGCTCACCCAGAGCCCCCTCCAGTGCCGGCACCTCCCGAGTGCCCTCCAGTGTCCGCGCCTTCAGAGTGCCCTCCATTGTCCGTGCCTCCTGAGAGCCCTCCAGTGTGACCCGCCATGGCCTCCCGATCTGTCTGGCCCGCCATGGCCTCCCGAGCTCTCTGACCCACGATGGCCTCCCAAGTTCTCTGACCAGCCATGGCCTCCCGAGCACTCTGACCCGCCATGGCCTCCCGAGCTCTCTGATCCACCATGGCCTTCTGAACTGTCTGTCCTGCCATGGCCTCCTGAGCTCCCTGACCCTGGAGGCCGTCCCTGTCTCCTATCTCCGTACCTCCTGTGTTCCAGTCTCTTTGTCTGCTGTTGTTTACTCACCTAAGGATTTATTAAAGACTTTGCTTTGCATTGCCCGTTATACGCACCGTGACAGTATGCCGGACCCAAACAACATGAACTGGGCTGAGGACTTACTCCTGGACATCTAGGGGGAACGACCATTGAAGGAGTATGTGGAGGAGTTCCTGAGTTTATACAACCAGGTAAAATGGAGCGATCATATAATCAACGCATGGTTCCAGATGGGATTAAAAGATGATATGTGACCCTGGACCACAAAACCAGTCATAAGGTTAAATTTTACAAAACTGAGATTTATACATCATATGAAAGCTTAATAAATAAGCTTTCTATTGATGTATGGTTTGTTAGGATAGGGCAATATTTGACCGAGATACATCTATTTGAAAATCTGGAATCTGAGGGTGCAAAAAAATCAAAATACTGAGAAAATCACCTTTAAAGTTGTCCAAATTAAGTTCTTAACAATGCATTTTACAAATCAAAAATTACATTTTGATATATTTACAGAAGGAATTTTACAAAAAATCTTTATGGAACATGATCTTTACTTAATTTCCTAATGATTTTTGGCATAAAAGAAAAATCAATAATTTTGACCCATGCAATGTATTTTTGGCTATTGCTACAAATATACCCCAGCGACTTAAGACTGGTTTTGTGGTCCAGGGTCACATATTTGGTTCCGAGTTCTGACTCCCGAGGATTGCCGTAGACCTGTAGCAGATTTTATAAATTACGTTCTCGATCTTCATGGTTCCACATTTCAAGTCAATGTGGAAGATCATAATCTGACTCCCATCCGGAAGCATGTGGTCGCTTCGTCTCACCAGAAGCCAGCACCCTCTACATGCATCTCCAATGAGCTCGTTCCCTCCATGCTTCCTACGTAACGTTACATCTGTTCCTTCTGATGTTACTTTGTTCCAATGTTACCTCCTGTGTTCCTATGTTACCTCCTGTGTTCCAGTCTCTTTGTCTGCTGTTGATTACTCACCTAAGAATTTATTAAAGACTTTGCTTTTTACTCCGTCGTGTTGCCTGTTCCTATATGCACCGTGACACAGTGAGCATTTGAACCTTCTGTAAGAGTTGCATGTGAGTCCCTCAGTTTTCCGTCGTGTGAAAGGATGGATCTCAAACTCAAAGTTTGACCTCAACTGTAAGTCTTCTGTGACAGGAACAAGGAGATATATATCTCAGATATATATATATAATTTAATTTACTTACTTTTTCATTGTAAGCTGTTCATTAAGCCACCTTTTTCCTTTCTTTTTTTTTGGATGCTTAGCTATTTGATAATGTGGTCTTTATCTTATTCCTTTTTCCCCTCTCAAGGTTTTTTTTGTTACTGATACATGATTTAATGAAAATCTAAATCGGTCATGTTAGAATGATGCTTATGACTAATACAGTGTTTTCCACTTCATTCTAATTCCTCTGGTGTCTTTGCTCTGTTGATATTTAACTCAAGACCTGGAGTCCCACAATTTGCACACTTCTCAAAATAGAGTGTGCCCACTTCTAACCACACAAGCTAAACTTTCAAGGATCAATGACACTTTAAATCCACTAAGTCACTGTTACCTTCTCACTTTGTTTCTTTCTGCTGTTATCTTTCTCTGTTTATTCATCCACATCTTTGTTCATATTTCCCTGCGCCATTCAAAAGAAAAGATAGTATACAATTAAAACTCCAACTGGCTAACTGAGCCATTGTCTTATTGAGCTGTAAAGCTGTAATTTCATGTTAGTGTTAAAATAATAAATACTGAGTTTACTCAGTATACAGTATACTCAATAATGTTGACATAAGTGCAAGGATAACAGAACACAGGAAAAAAGTTTTCTGTCAACCTACAGCAATTGTGTTGGGAAAAAAAAACTTAAATGCATTGCATTGAATAGTAGTCAATCTGCTTGAACGATTTCCCCCACTCACATTATATTTTGTTTGCTAACATTTGTCATTGAATTAGGAAGGTGACAATCATGGAAGATCCAGACCAGAACATTCATCTCAAGAACTTGTCGTTGCAACAGTCGGCCAATGAAGAGGAAGCTTTGGATTTGCTCTTTTTAGGAGACACTAATCGTATGATCGCAGAGGTGAGGACATCATTCCGTATATTAAGGTTCTCTATAGGCATACTACTCTGGCCATATTCACATAGTCAGTGTTTTCAATTGACAACTATTTTAGTAAGACATTTATTTAAGAAATGTAAAAAAAATAGACAGTAAATTAGTTGTCATGCAGTATGTCAGTCAAGTTGCTTTTAAAAGTTAGTAGCGTTGCCTGAAAATTTTGATTAAAGGATTGATTATAATGTCAATTTTAGAGTGCTGTTGTCACTCCTTTGCGTGACTGAACAGTATATGGAAATAACCATTGCTTTATATATATCGGTAAACAAATCGGTTGCTGTGGTAGCGAGCAATTCACTGGCAAACACTTCTTACTGTTACAAAATAAACAATTACTTTACAAAAATGCTACAATGCAGTCATGTATTTTAATGTTTTACAGCTTTAATCAGGATACACATATTAAAAGGTACTATAAGCAGTAACATTTACAGATAACATAATCTAAAAATATGAGACAACAACAAACAAAAACACATAACACTGAAATGTCCTGTAAGAGCTGTGCTTGCACAGGTTCTGTGGTTCTCTTCTCCTTTATTTTGTGGGTCTCATTTGGGCTCAAATTGATAAGCAACATTGAAAACGGCATTGTTTACAATACAACCGGAGCACATGCCATGACACACTGGGCCAGCTAACCAATCTGAGCCCATTGTGTATTTCTGAGAGAGGGGCTTCATAAAACCAGGAAATCATCTGAGTGTTCATAGGAGAAGGGGGAGCAGTGCAGAATAAAGGTACATTATGTGAAAAATAATGTTTTTTTTTAAAACAAAAGCATTTATACCCTATAAACACAATCAAGCGTAGAATAAAACCAGTAAACCACTATGTAATTAGTTTACATTCTGAAATCTATTTCTCGGTTTTGTTCTGTGTGCATTAAATTACGTGTGGATTAAATTACATGTGGGTCCTTTTTCTGACATAAATGTAAAACACTGAGCTGCTACAACAAAGTGTCTTGCGGATCACCTTCATGAGATTGCCTGAATCTGCATCTTCATCTGACTTTATTTTGGTTAGGTCAAGATTCTTCTGCAGTTGTTGTATGTTGTAAAAAACACTAAATATCCATTTACTATATCCATAAATATCCATGCAACAGGCAAGCAGTATATAACATAGGCTATTAACAGCCAAACTGCAGATTCGTCACACGACAACATCTTACACATTGAGATTGGGGAACCCATTAGTACGCTTGATTTTAATTAATTTATTTACAAAATAAAAATTTAACATGCATTAATACAACTTTATTATGTGCATATTTACTTTTGAGTTAGTAAAGATGTATATTTCAAAGTAACAGAGGTCAGGACTTTAAGTAGCAGGCTTACAACTCTCTTTATTACAATACTTCGGATTCACTTCTTCATGTCATGTACAGGTCCTTATCAAAAAATTTGCATATTGTGATAAAGTTCATTATTTTCTGTAATGTACTGATAAACATTAGACTTTCATATATTTTAGATTCATTACACACAACTGAAGTAGTTCAAGCCTTTTATTGTTTTAATATTGATGATTAAAACAACCCAAAATTCCTATCTCAAAAAATTTGCATATTTCATCCGACCAATAAAAGAAAAGTGTTTTTAATACAAAAAAAGTCAACCTTCCAATAATTATGTTCAGTTATGCACTCAATACTTGGTCAGGAATCCTTTTGCAGAAATGACTGCTTCAATGCGGCGTGGCATGGAGGCAATCAGCCTGTGGCACTGCTGAGGTGTTATGGAGGCCCAGGATGCTTCGATAGCGGCCTTAAGCTCATCCAGAGTGTTGGGTCTTGCGTCTCTCAACTTTCTCTTCACAATATCCCACGGATTCTCTATGGGGTTCAGGTCAGGAGAGTTGGCAGGCCAATTGAGCACAGTAATACCATGGTCAGTAAACCATCTACCAGTGGTTTTGGCACTGTGAGCAGGTGCCAGGTCGTGCTGAAAAATGAAATCTTCATCTCCATAAAGCTTTTCAGCAGATGGAAGCATGAAGTGCTCCAAAATCTCCTGATAGCTAGCTGCATTGACCCTGCCCTTGATAAAACACAGTGGACCAACACCAGCAGCTGACATGGCACCCCAGACCATCACTGACTGTGGATACTTGACACTGGACTTCAGGCATTTTGGCATTTCCCTCTCCCCAGTCTTCCTCCAGACTCTGGCACCTTGATTTCCGAATGACATGCAACATTTGCTTTCATCCGAAAAAAGTACTTTGGACCACTGAGCAACAGTCCAGTGCTGCTTCTCTGTAGCCCAGGTCAGGCGCTTCTGCCGCTGTTTCTGGTTCAAAAGTGGCTTGACCTGGGGAATGCGGCACCTGTAGCCCATTTCCTGCACACGCCTGTACACGGTGGCTCTGGATGTTTCTACTCCAGACTCAGTCCACTGCTTCCGCAGGTCCCCCAAGGTCTGGAATCGGTCCTTCTCCACAATCTTCCTCAGGGTCCGGTCACCTCTTCTCATTGTGCAGCGTTTTCTGCCACACTTTTTCCTTCCCACAGACTTCCCACTGAGGTGCCTTGATACAGCACTCTGGGAACAGCCTATTCGTTCAGAAATTTCTTTCTGTGTCTTACCCTCTTGCTTGAGGGTGTCAATGATGGCCTTCTGGACAGCAGTCAGGTCGGCAGTCTTACCCATGATTGCGGTTTTGAGTAATGAACCAGGCTGGGAGTTTTTAAAAGCCTCAGGAATCTTTTGCAGGTGTTTAGAGTTAATTAGTTGATTCAGATGATTAGGTTAATAGCTCGTTTAGAGAACCTTTTCATGATATGCTAATTTTTTGAGATAGGAATTTTGGGTTTTCATGAGCTGTATGCCAAAATCATCAATATTAAAACAATAAAAGGCTTGAACTACTTCAGTTGTGTGTAATGAATCTAAAATATATGAAAGTCTAATGTTTATCAGTACATTACAGAAAATAATGAACTTCATCACAATATGCTAATTTTTTGAGAAGGACCTGTATCTCAATACACCACATATTCCCTTTTTGTGGAAGAAAGGAAATTAAAATTAAGCCGGATGTACCCTAAGAGGACGTGAGGTACAAGAAGGAGAGACTGACATTTGAGATGTCTGAGGTGCTTCAAAAGGCTTGAAGGAGTCTTCTGCTAAAGAAGCTGTATCGGATGCGGTAACGCATAATGCAGTTGGAGCCAGGTGCATAGCATTCCAAACTTTTCTATCTGAAAGGAGATATGTTGCTGAGCCTTTCTGAGCCACAACCTTAAAGGGCTGAGTAAACTTGGAATGTCCTTTCTTGGTAATTCCAGGCTTCCTAATACACACAAATGTCCCAACTTGAATCTTTGGTAGTTGTGTACTGCGTCGCTGATCCGTGTACTCTTTCATTTTGTTTTGTGACTGTTGGATGACTTGTTTCAGATTCTGTTGATCCTTAGGTGGGACCACGCAGGAAGACACTGCAGTTTTGTCTTAATTTGTCGCCCATGCAAAAGCTCAGCAGGTGACAGTTTTGTCACAGCATGTGGAGCTGCTCTGTATGTATGTAGAAACTTGGTCACAAAAGCTGTCTGCTCTTTACCTTCAATGTTAGCTGTCTGTAAACAGTCTTTGAACACTCTATTGAAGCATTCAATCTCACCATTCGCTTGAGGGTAATAGACAGAGCTACGGTAGTGTTTAACTCCCTGAGGCCGGCTGTATCGCCGGCGATACCAGCTCATTTTTTTTTTAGATCAGCGCAAAAGACACTAAAAATGCTCTGTCGGTTTTAGTCATACAAATTAGAGATATACATCATTGGAAACTGTAAAGTGTGTACTTTTATTTGTGCACACTCACAAGAACAGCAGAAAGTTGTGCTTTTTTATTTAGAATAAAGAAAACAAACAGGGTGATTTCTGTTTTCTCTGTCTCCGCGAACTGCTTTTAGAAATGCGTCACTTAAATCATTCAAACTCGGTGAATACTCAGCACACAAACAGAAAAGTGGTATCTACTGAAAGCTTGAGATTTATGCTTTTAAACGAAGTAAGTTTGATCAAAAACAAATAATCTGTGATAAATTAATCTATATGAAACCAAGGAGATGTCTAGTCTATCCAGTTCCAACTAATTATCTCTAATGTGACCGCGCCCACTAGCGAAATTCCTTTAGATATGCAAATTAGCCATGTGCCACAAGCGCGGCAAGGACCGGAGTATCTGTACGCGAGGAAACTCCCACATCACCGCAACAAAGCAACGTGACTTCAAGTTCATCTTGGTTACAGTTTGTTTCTGAATGAAGATATGCTGTGAGGAATTAGACTTATATTTACCTCGATCAGAAGAAGGACGCGATGCAACGCAAACCCAGCAGGAGGAGACATTTACATGAGTAAGTCTTACTTTCATTTTCCTACTAGCTTTCGCTGTTATTTACTTTGACAAAACGTGTACACATTTTACTAGTTAGACTTATTCCAAACTAAAATTCCTGACTTTATCAAATGAAACATTATGAAGTATGTTTGATTGCATTGCATCTCTCACGATGCCAGGATATTTATAATGTTCTAGAAAAACGATGTGATTATGACTGTGAGATGCATTTATGACGATATGTTTATGACTGTAGAATCATACTTATTTATTTATTTATTTTATTGTATAACAGTAGGGTGTAAAAGTAATATGTGTGCTTACACTGAATGTATGTTTACATCACGTTTATTAGTAATATAGTGCTAAACGATAATTATTAGTTTCTCAGATATTACATGTCCTTTTTTACATTAGTACAAATGCTAGAATCTATGACTATATACTATATACCAGTTATTCCCCTGTAAAGGGAAGTGTGTCCAAACCTTTGCCTGGTAGTGTATGTGTGTGTATTTATTTATTATAGATGCTCCTAATATGAATAGGCTCACAGATGTTTTGCTTTTGTTGTTTTTAGTGCTCAGAAACCTGCTCAACAGATGAATCTTGCTGTCCTTTCCATGAGTCTCTTCAAACTGTTTTCCTCTGAGAGCGCTGTACAAACTTCAGATGATACAGATAAAAGTACAGTACAAATACAGATATTTAAAGTGCACACACTTTAATATCAGGTAAGATTTACTTGTTTTATTTGTTGAACTGAATTCAGAAAAAGTTTTCAGAAATGCCACAAAGTCTGTGCACATCTGTGTGGTTAGATGAGGGAGCTCAATATTGTGTCTTTGACCTTCATTATGTATGTTTTGATTATACTGTGTTGTAAATAAAATATAAATAATCTAAAAAAAACGATTTTTTTTTAATCTTCTCACATTGTTTCTTCTTCTGCTAGTCAAGTCAGTCATTGATGGGGCCATTAGGGAGGGCTCTTTTGTCTTTCAGGTGTGAATTGCTAAATATTCATGGGCCATTGCCACACCTATGAATAATCCCTTTCGATCACAAAACATGTTTTAGAAAATTTACATCAATATATTTTTTTTTCTGAACGAGTGAACGAGATGATTTTCACATCATTTGGTTGATAAAATTCTAGCCTACTCCATACAATTCTCAAAAGTCTTGTTAACAAATGGCCTGTATGTGTTTCATGACCTTATTTCAGTGACTTCAAAACTTTAGTTTTTCACTAACCACGCATAAACGTAGTTTTCTCAAAAACACAACCATGTACATTAATGTTGCTTACATATTATTGTAGCCCAATATGTGCTGATTACAATGTAATCAGACTTTAGCCATTAAAATGTTTTTAAGATACTGAAAAAAACAACAAATGTCAGGGCATGTCAAACTTCAGGGCCTCAAAACACCCTCAGGCCCCAGAGGGTTAATATCTCTGTCTGCAAGGAATGCCTTTAAACTCAGCTGGAACGAATTGTGAGCCATTGTTGGTTACAAGTTCAAGCGGATTTCCCTCTCGACTGAATGCAGCAGACAGGAACTTCACGACAGTCGCAGAAGTAACATCAGGTGCGAACACAATTTCTGGCCATTTGCTGTAGTAATCAATGAGTGTCAAAGCAAAGCGACATCCTTGAGGAGCATTATTCAAGGGCCAACTACATCAATAGCCAGCTTTTCCCAAGCAGTTGTAGTAGTAGGCACAGGCCAGAGTGGAGCTACATGCGTAATAGCCGTTTTATCATGCAGGAGGTAGGTGGAACAGGCTTTGATGGCATTTTCGACATGACAGTCCATGCCAGGCCATCAATACAAGTCTCTCAGCCTCTGCTTTGTGCGCACCATCCCTTGATGGGTGGTGTGCGCCAACTGGATGAACTTTGATTGCAACGCTTCTGGAATGATCACTCGATGTGTGCCCCGAATTACGTACCTATCGTGTACAGACAGCTCATTCTGAAGACAATGATAAGGAGCAATAGCTGAGCTTTTCGCACTACGAGGCCACCCCTTTTCAATGCAAGCCTTCACCTGTTGAAGTATTCACACGTAGCATCACACGTAGACTTAAGCTCCTCTACAGTAACAGCTGCAAACTCATGAGACAGTACAGCCACCATCTCAGGCTCTTGCTCTTGGCTTTAATCGGTAACAGAAAGTGGAAGTCTCGACAAACAATCAACTGTCACATTGTCTTGTCCAGGCTTGTATTTCACAGAGAGGTTTTGCAACCATTGCGGTATGCATTGAAGTCGTTTCTCATGTACCAATGGGTCGTTACCATAGACAATGATGGCATCTAGATAACACTGCACACCATCCTGGCCAGCCAAAATTTGGGACATCATCCTTCGAAATGCACTAGGTGCTGAGGCTAACCCATAAGGGACCCTTGTAAAACGATAAAGTCCATCTTGGGTAACAAAAGCCGTCAGATCTCTACTATCTTGATGCAAGGTCACTTGGTGGTATGCATTCTGGAGGTCTATTGTAGAAAACAAAGAGGATCCACGCAATTCTGTAAAAACTTCCTCTATGTGTGGCAGAGGATGACTGTCTATGATGACAGCTTTGTTTGGCTCTCTTAAACTAACACAAGTCAAATTCTTCCAGATTTCTTTTAAATGGCCAACAATGGCGACACCCAATGAGATGAGTCCACTTTTTCTATGATGCCTTCAGATTACAGCCTCTTTAGCTCTTGTGAGACTGCATCTCTCACTACAAACGGCAGTCTACACAATTTCTATTGGACTGGAGGCACATCTAAACACACATTCACTTTATGTACAAAGCCAGCAGCCAAACCCAAAGGCTCAGTTAAGTTTACAGCAACTTCGCCATTCTCTGCAGAAGATGCAACAGATCCATCTCTTATATCAAGTCGCAAAGCAGTGAAGAGATCCATACCAAGTAATGGTGTTCCACCAGGTACAACGTAGAATGAAGCCTGCACACGGCGACACTAATAGCTGACAGCAATAGCAAGGCATCCCAAAACTGGATTAGTCTTTTTCATATATGTCACCAAATGAACATTAGGCACAGTAAGGGAAGTATTTGAGAAGTGCTGGCGGTACAGATATTCTGGGAGGATGGAAACAGCTGAGCCAGTATCCACAAGCAGTTCAGTGTTGACTGATTTTCCAGCTTCAGTGTGCAAAGAAACAGTATATGTAAGGTTTTGTTTCTGTTTCAGAGGCAGAGGCATTTCAACGCTTAAGACCGTTAACTCTGGCACAGCAATTTCTTGGACATTGCAGGTAGATGCAGAACTATGACAAACTCTTGCAAATTGTCCAAAATGTTTTTCTGTGATTCATTTGATGGCATCTGGTTAGAAACTGTGAACTTACGTGAGGCAGATCTTTGTCGCCACCGCTGTTTTGGAACTTCACGTGATCCAGTATGCACCACTTTAACTGAAGTTTCAGTGCGCTCCATAGCTTTAGCTTCAGCTACTGCAGACTCACTTTGCCCCACGATAGTAATCGCCTTTTGCAGAGTAAGGTCCGTTTCCAACAGCAGACGTTTCCGTATACATGGAGTACGTTTTCTCTACAATCTGATCTCTTATCATATCGTCCACGAGCGCGCCGAAATCGCAGTTCACAAGCAGCTCACGCAGAGCAGCCACATACTGCATGATAGGTTCACAGAGTTTCTGTGCGCGCTGGCAAACTTTATTTTTCTCAGCAACCATGTTCACTTTCTGTACAAAAAATGCTCGTAAAGCAGTCAGCGCAGTCTCATATCCATCATCAGCCACTGTGTGTGTATAAAAAGTCCTCTGTCCCTCCGTACTCAAGCAATGAATAAGCAAAGCACACTTTCTCTTTTCCAGAATGTCATCTGCCGACAATGCAATCACGTAGTTATCAAACATACGAATCCACGAATTAAACGGTATGGTTGGCGCACCCAAAAAAGCAGGAGGAGGCGAAAGAGCAAGAAGGGCCATCCTCGTTGCCAATATGTTGTATATTTCAAAGTAACAGACGTCAGGACTTCAAGTAGCAGGCTTACAACTCTCTTTATTATAATACTTCGGATTCACTTCTTCATGTCATGTATATGCCTTCTCTATAACTGGCATATTAGTGACACCTACTGTCCATGCATGTATCTCAATACACCACAAAAACATTATTAAATAACACATATTTAGTAAATTTTTTTATTGTTAGGGCCTGGCCCCCCTACAAGCTTCGCCCATGATTGTCATTCATCTTACTTATACAATAACTAATGAATAAAAGAGGTAATAGGCATCTCATACAATGCCATAAAAAAATCTATATTCTGCATGTTGATCTGAAAATATTTTGTAATACATGTCCTAAATGTTTCTTTGCATTTTTTTTTATTTAAAATTTGCAGTACTACAACTGCAAGTCCTTTGTGGTATAAATCAGCCCAGTTTCCACCTGCTGACTCTATGACCAAAGTAAGCTTTATGAACACTATGTGGACAATACTTGGAGAAAAATCATATTCTTTTTTTTCTGTGTCCTAAGGCCTTGCTGTTCCCAACAAATCTTAACCTTGGAATAGTCATTGATCTTTAAAGGGGTCTTAGCGATCCTATTTCCCATAAGTTAGTATGATTCTTTAGGGTCTACGTGAAAAGTCTATAAAATACTTTGGTTACTTTTGGTTTTTACCTTTTCAAAAACAGCTCTGTTCACAGCGACCCACTACTTCTCACCCCTCTCTTTCGTTCTTGCATTATAGCCACCATTCTTATTCATGCAGTTATAACTGCTCCAAAAACTATTTGAAATACAATTGTAAAGGACTTATTAGTTAGTGCAAAATTGCGTCAAGACGTCATACTTAATAAAATAGACTGTAGTTCCTAATATGGTTTAATGTCTCATTTGTATTACCTACCACTAGATGGCAGACATGTATTAATTCGATTCTAGACCAAAATAACATTCAAAATAACTTGTTCCTATTCAAAGTATTTGAGGAAATAACAGAGAAATAAGTGAGCTATCATATCATTGATGTCTTAGTGTCCATAGGAGGGCTGTTGCTAGAGGTAGAGGCAGCAGGGGTATAGTAATATAGTAATATAGTAAGTTTCTACTGTTTCTTAGAGAGGAAAACAAAGGTTTATTTTTAAATAGTGTTGAAAAAGATGGGTTTTCAGCAGTCGCTTGAAGACAGTTAAGGAGTCTGCATTCCGGATAGGGGTGGGAAGATCATTCCACCAGGCAGGGACGTTGAACGAGAATGTTTTGGAAAGTGATTTCATGCCTCTCTGTGGTGGTACAATGAAGCGTCTTTCACTACAGGATCTCAGACTTCTGGAGGGAGTGTAGATGCGTAGTAGTGAATGGAGGTAAGCAGGTGATGAGCCGATGGCTGTCCTATATGCCAGCATCAGTGTCTTGAATTTGATGCGAGCCGTAACCGGTAGCCAGTGCAGGGATATGAAGAGAGGTGTGACATGGGCCTTCTTGGGCTCATTTAAGACCAGCCGTGCTACTGCATTCTGAATCATTTGTAGAGGCCTGATTGTACATGCTGGAAGACCGGCTAAAAGAGCATTGCAGTAGTCCAGCCTGGAGATGGTAAGCAGTGGGGTTACCCGGGCCTGCTTAAATGTAGTGGGGAAAGTACCTGTGAGAAGAGATGTGTTGATGATGTATGTGAGCGCTGGTAGGATTGTAGGAGAGATTGCTTGGAGAAGGTGTGAGGGGATGGGATCTAAAGGACATGTCGTCGGATGGCTGGAGAGGAGAAGTTTGGTTACTTCTGCCTCAGAATGGGGATGGAAGGAGAAGAGGGGAGTTTCAGCCGTGGGTGTGGTCAGTTTTAGTTCCTGTGTGTGTGGAGCTGAGAACTTATTACTGATAGATGTAGTTTTGTCTGTAAAGAATGTGGCAAAATCATCAGCTGTTATAGAAGTGGTGGGAGGTGGTGGAGGGGGACAGAGCAGTGAATTAAAAGTTTTGAAAAGGTTGCGTGTGTCCGGAGCATTGTTGTTGTGGAAGTATGAAGATTTGGCAGTATGGACTTGGGTTGAGAAAGATGAAAGCAGAGACTGATACGTACTCAAGTCAGATGGATCCTTAGATTTGTGCCATTTTCTCTCAGCTACTCTAAGTTTGGACTGATGCTCACAAAGAACATCGGATAACCAAGGGTTCGAAGGAGCAGCCCATGCTGGCCTGGAGGAGAGAGGGCATATATCATCTAGACAAGAGGTAAGAGTGGAGCATAAGGTGTCGGTTGCTGCATTAGTATCCAGGGATGAGAAGTGGGTTGGAGAGGGAAGAGAGGAGGATACTAAGGAAGAAAGGTGGGAGGGTGAGAGAGAGCGTAGGTTTCGTCTAAAAGTAACAGGTAGAGGGGTTGGGGGCGCACAAGTAGCAAGATGTAGGTTAAGTGTAATGAAGAAGTGGTCAGAGATGTGTAGGGGTTTGACCGAGATGTTGTCTGTACTACAATTGCGTGTGTAAATGAGATCAAGTTGGTTGCCAGATTTATGAGTGTATGTAGTAATAATGCATTTTTGATCAAATTAAGCTAGGAGTGAATGGAAGTCTGCAGCATAGGGTTTGTCAAGGTGAATGACATGAAGACATGAGTAGCATAGGGGGGGTGGGTGGGAATTTGAGACAGACAGGTTGGACATGACAGGCAGGTATTTCAACATTGAAGTCTGTTAAGTCATAAGAGTTATCTTCCAAGCAGTCTGAAAATAAATCTATTAAATCCCCAGAGTCCGGTTCAATCTCACCCCCAGCGGTGTTGCAGTGGGCAGGGCTCTCCATTTCCCTCACTTGCTCCACGTCGCAATCCACCGTCGCAGATGTAGAAACCGGCTCACGCACCTGATCAGCTGGAGAGGACTCTGGCTCTGTCGCTCGCAGCTCAGGCTCCGCCTCCGTGGAGCGCTCGGGTTCAAACTCCGCTTGTCGGGGTGATGGTTGGCTGCTCTCTGGGTCTTGAGTGGGGCTGACGTCCTCCTCGACGATGCCGATAGTCCAGGATGATCCACAGGACGCCAGCACCTACTCGATGTAATCGGCGATGCTCTCTCGAGGACCCTTCCCGGACAGCTGCACCTTGATGGTATTGTTAAGTGCCTTACGGTAGAATGTGCACAGGCGGGTAGTGCGTGTAAGGCACGAGTTGGACAAAGTCTCTGGTGTGGTCCTCGAGAGAGCGATCCCCCTGCTCCAGGAGGATGATGAGGACGGCAGGGTTATCCATAAAGAAAACAAAAAAAAACCTAAACAAACACTGATACAAAAACGGAAAAGAAATGCAGGGGAAACGCCGTGAACGGTTTCGGTCGGTCCTTCTGTTATGATGCGTGCAGGACGAGACGAGACGATAGACAATATTCAAACAAACAACTATATTTAATATTAATCTTCAAGAGGAACAAGGCAGGAACAGGCAGGAACACAGAGATCTTCTCACACGTATACAACATTAAGGACCGACAATAAACTCAAGAAACAGACAGACTTATAAATGGTGACTAATCATTGAACACAGGTGAAGGGGATGACGTTAACGAGGACTAAACCAAAATGTCACAGATCGACGGGGGGAGACAATGGGAAAAACCAAGTACAAAACAGACATGCCAGAAGGTATCAGACTCTTCTAAGGGAGCACGTTAAATCGAACTGAAATCGCAATCGAGATTAATCAAAAGCTGTGACTGTTATGCGTATCTTTCAGTACAGCACGGTTCTGTGATCAGCAGTAAATTTCCATCCGATAGCCCAGAGGGTGCTCTCGCATGGAAACTCCAAATATGCCGAAGAAGAAACCCAGTAAATGCCCGCCTATTGCTGCAGCTAAATAAACAGATTTAACTGCTTTCATTGATTCATTGATTGACTGATGTTATGAAGTGAGTTTGGAGTAAAAACATGTCATTAAAGGTGGTATTTTCACATGCTTTCAGATGTACACAGAGCTGTAGTTCACTGAGAAACTACGCAAACAGCTGTCATTATCAAAAACAATTTATTTCTTTTTCATAATCACGATTAAATCACTGTGCCAGTGAACTACGGTTCTGTGTACTAAATGCTGCTCCATCTAAAAACACCTGCTGGAGATTTACTACTGATTACACAACCGGAATTATTGAAAAAAATGCACATGACAATCACCTTCAATTAAGTGAGCATCCCTAGACTCTTCCAAATGTGTTTTTGCATAGCGCAAACAAGACTGTGTGAGACACTTTTTAAGGAAAGGCTTCTTTCTTGCCACCCTGCCATACAGGCCAGCTTTGTGTAAAGCTTGGGAGATAGTTGTCACATGCACAGACTGACCAGACCCAACCATAAAGCTTTGTAAGTCCTTCAAAGTTGCCTTTGGCCTCCTGGTAGCTTCTCTTATCAATGTCCTCCTGGCTCTACTAACAGTGGAATCAGTGGAAGAAACAGCTCGTTGTATTCTGAAGTAATCAACACCACTACTGTTGATGTCAGGTGGGGCAACCCTGTTAAAAAAACATATGATAGTTAGGTAGGTTTTGATGCTGGGATGCTGGTTTTAGCTGGTTTATGCTGGTGCTTTGCTGGTTTATGCTGGTCCTTTGCTGGTTTATGAAACCATCTTAAACTCTAACTGCATGTTTTTAAATAAACACTGACAAAAACTATATATGTTTTTCAGCTGGACAATATATAACACTGATATAAGTGATCACCAGGGTTTAGACCAACCTGATTTGTATTTACAAAATTAGGTCACAGGCAATTTTGCTTTATTTTTTTCCCCAACATCAAAACATACAATTGTTAGAAAACATGATTCCTGGGTGCATCAATATCCACTGACCACTGGATATTTGTTAAGTTGTTAGAAACAGTATATCGAGTCCAGCAACCTTTTAGTTTAAACTGATTATAGTTTGTTTTACTCACATTTTCACAGCTGCCCTATTAAATCCATTCACGCAGCAGACTCTTTTGCCACGAGGGAGTGTGTCCTGGCAGGAAAGTGACATCAGTGCATACCCTCTATACTCTAAGGGGCTGATCACTTTACCAAACCAGGCATTTCACTGATTAATTGTGTAATGTGTATATGCAGCTCATACTTTTATTTTATTTTCTAGGGTGTAATGTGACAAAATGTAAAGGTTTTCACAGGGTATGATTATTTTCTGTACAGTGGGGATCGAAAGTTTGGGCACCCCAGGTAAAAATTTTTATTAATGTGCATAAAGAAGCCAAAGAAAGATGGAAAAATCTCCAAAAGGCATCAAATTACAGATTAGACATTCTTATAATGTGTCAAAAAAAGTTAGATTTTATTTCCATCATTTACACTTTCAAAAAAAAAGAAAACAAAAAAAGGCGTCTGCAAACGTTTGGGCACCCTGCAGAGTTTATAGCATACACTGCCCCCTTTGGAAAGCTGAGACCTGACAGTGTCATGGATTGTTCTCAATCATCGTCTGGAAAGACCAGGTGATGTCAATCTCAAAGGTTTTAAATGCCCAGACTCATCTGACCTTGCCCCAACAATCAGCACCATGGGTTCTTCTAAGCAGTTGTCTAGAGAACTGAAACTGAAAATAGTTGACACTCACAAAGCAGGAGAAGGCTATAAGAAGATAGCAAAGCGTTTTCAGATGCCAATATCCTCTGTTCGGAATGTAATTAAGAAATGGCAGTCATCAAGAACAGTGGAAGTTAAAGCAAGATCTGGAAGACCAAGAAAAATATCAGACAGAACAGCTCGCAGGATTGTGAGAAAAGCAAGTCAAAACCCACGTTTGACTGCACGATCCCTCCAGAAAGATCTGGCAGACACTGGAGTTGTGGTACACTATTCCACTATAAAGAGATACTTGTACAAATATGGTCTTCATGGAAGAGTCATCAGAAGAAAACCTCTTCTACGTCCTCACCACAAAACTCAGCGTTTGAACTTTGCAAATGAACATATAGACAAGCCTGATGCATTTTGGAAACAAGTTCTGTGGACCGATGAGGTTAAAATAGAACTTTTTGGCCGGAATGAGCAAAGGTACATTTGGAGAAGAAAGGGCACAGAATTTAATGAAAAGAACCTCTGTCCAACTGTTAAGCATGGGGGTGGATCAATCATGTTTGGGGTTGTATTGCAGCCAGTGGCACAGGGAACATTTCACGAGTAGAAGGAAAAATGGATTCAATAAAATTTCAGCAAATTTTGGACGGTAACTTGATGCCATCTGTGAAAAAGCTGAAGTTAAAGAGAGGATGGCTTCTACAAATGGATAATGATCCTAAACACACCTCAAAATCCACAGTGGATTACATCAAGAGGCGTAAACTGAAGGTTTTGCCATGGCCTTCACAATCTCCTGACCTCAACATAATTGAAAATCTATGGATAGACCTTAAAAGAGCAGTGCGTGACAGACAGGCCAGAAATCTCAAAGAACTGGAAGACTTTTGTAAGGAAGAATGGGCAAAGATACCTCAAACAAGAATTGAAAGACTCTTGGCTGGCTACAAAAAGCGCTTACAAGCTGTGATACTTGCCAAAGGGGGCAGTACAAGATATTAACTCTGCAGGGTGAGTTAATACTTTTGCAGACGCCATTTTTTTGTTTTCTGTTATTTTGAAAGTGTAAATGATGGAAATAAAATCTAACTTTTTTTGACATATTATAAGAATGTCTAATCTGTAATTTGATGCCTTTTGGAGATTTTTCCATCTTTCCTTGGCTTCTTTATGCACATTAATACAAATTTTTACCTGGGGTGCCCAAACTTTCGATCCCCACTGTGTATGTATATATATACTGTATATATATATATATATATATATATATATATATATATATATATATATATATATATATATATATGTCATTAGAGTATTATATTATTAGAGTATTATATTGTTTTTTTGCTGTAATGGCAGTTCATTTAACTCATAAGTCATCTCTTTTTTATGTTTCCATCTTTACATAGACTCCCATGAACCAGGCTTCTACACGGTCTCACTGCATCTTTACCATTCACCTGTGCAGCAAAGAACTGGGCTCAACCTTGGTACGGCGCTCCAAGCTGCACATAGTGGATCTGGCTGGGTCTGAAAGAGTGGGAAAGACAGGTGTGGGTGGTCAGATCCTAACAGAAGCAAAATATATTAACCTCTCTCTGCACTACTTGGAGCAGGTCAGAAGACTTTCTTTGTTACAGATTTTTTTTAAGGTGCACTATGGAATTTAGTTTTGTTGTGCTTTCAGCTCTTTTGTGCTGATGAATTTGATGGTTTGAGGTTTACCCATAGTTGCTTTTGATTACCATATCACTGGCATATATCTGAAAAATTTAATCTGACTCTGAGCAAGTAAGTAGCATTTGTGCGACCATAGTAGCCAGATATTTTTTGTTAATGGATATAATGTAAACACACAAGGACAAACAGTGTACAAACAAGAACAGTGGTGAACAGAAAACATCAAATTTCCTGTGATTTCCAATCCAGCTATTCAAAATATAAATTATTATTACTATACAAATATATTACTATAGGCTTAGAATTTGAGTAAGGCAAGAATGCGGTTTTGAACACTGTTTTTTCATGTACTTGCTCAAGAATTAAATTGTTAATTTTTACACAAATCTTCCATACTGCACTGAAAAATTGTGATATATATATATAAATAAATAATTTTGAATACAAACCTTTGTTTATGTTAATATGGCTCTTCTGGATTTTAAAAGGAGTTAGAATCATATTACTGAAGCCACAATTTGGTGTCCTCCAACTGCTGTCTGGTTTAGGTCATCATAGCCCTTTCGGAGAAGAATAGATCCCACATCCCTTACCGCAATTCCATGATGACCTCTGTGCTTAGAGACAGTTTGGGCGGTAACTGTATGACCACCATGATCGCTACGGTGTCTGTGGAGAGGAGGAACACTGATGTACATCTTTTAACCTCAATTTAAACTTTTTCTGTGCATCAAAGACAATATATTTGTTTAAAATCTTCACACACTCTTGCACATCACTCTTTATCTCTTTTTTAAGGAGTCTATATCCACGTGTCGTTTTGCTCAGAGAGTGGCTTTGATTAAGAACGATGCTTTTCTCAATGAAGAACTGGATCCTGCTCTGGTGAGTCTGACATCTGACTTTATTTCTATACATCCTGTTAAATATCCTATTCCATTTATGGTAAAAAAAAAAAAAAAAAAAAACACACACGCACGCATGCACGCACGCACGCACGCACGCACACACACACACAAAGTAGTAGTTCCATGCGAGCTGGAATTTCACATACATGCAAAAGAGCTGTGCTTCATGCATCACTGTACTATTGACAATGTGCAAATAGCCTTTTTTTCTGTGACTACAACTTCAAAGATTGAAAATGCTCAGGTGCACAGATGCACATCCGACACTAGGTAGCACTATAATAAGGCAATTTAGCTTTTGGATCATAACTCTGGAACCCTAGGGACTAGAAATATTTTCCCTGAGTCATTTAGTTAAGCCCTGCGGAATGTATGTCCTCATTTCCATCTATAACTTTTTTTCAGTAATTTAGATTTTTTTGAGAAACATACTTTTTCAAAGTACCATTAGAGTCCAGTCTTAAGCAAATTTTGCTCATGGCAGCTAGTGCTGTTATGTTTCAATGTAAATGTAAGGCTTTTCCTTCATACAGAATTGGCAGTTTAAGTACCTGGCACATTTTTGTGTTTGTTGCTACTTAGAATAACAAACAGCTGTTTCAAAAGAATGGGTATGTCACCCAACAAAGTTTTAAGAGTGAAACGGTATATATAAAAGGCTATGGAAATAAAAGTATCTTTTAAGTACCCTACATCAGATTGCAGGTTTCTAAACAGGCACAGCAATTTGTGCTTCCCAAATTTCCATAGAGCTACCTTGTGATACTTACCTGTGATTCCACAAACAATCTCCTAGTCATTGCCTTTTTATCCACAAATCAACTCCAAGTTATCTCCTGGTATAAAATTATTTGGATAGACCTGTGGAGTTCTAGAAGAATGTTATATGGAATGATTGGGCCAAACTGAACTTTCAGTTTTAGTTGGAAGTTCACTTCCAGAATAAAAATTTACTCACCTCCTCATCATTGTAGTGGACCACGCATTCCAGGGCCCAGTTTATGGCGAGGGCCCCTCCCTGGCCACAATAGTGGACAAAGTTTTGCTACATTTTGATTGGATCTTGGTGGACTAACATAAGCAAACTGTCCAACGCCATCAGATAAGGATGCCAGGACAACTGCCAGACACCTCTTAGAGGGCAAGAAGAGACCTTTGGGACAAAAACCCAGGAAGAACAGAACTTCCTATTGGTCAAGACGCAGTTTCTGCCCTTCACCCACCTTGATACTGTTTCCTAAGGTTTGGCCTGTGGTGGCCATAAAAATTCCTTAGGATCTCCAGACGCAGCACGCAGTGGGGGAAACAAAGAGAGATCACAAAGATCCATCCAAATCCATTCATAACTATGTTTTCAAACCTTGAACTGATGCGAACCATAACACACACATCTTATACTTATTCAGAGAAATAAGTATTCTCACTGACAGCGATGTGTAGTGCAACATCTTACACAAACTCAGCTGTTAATGGACAAATGAATGCATGCATGACAGTTCAATCTTTTCCCATCATGTTTGGACTTAATGTGTTCATTACATGACCAAATGTTTTCTGATTGTGTTTTGGAAAATGAGAAACGCACCAGTAAAACATTATTGACACCTTTTTTAACTTTGTGTTTGGACTATGCAAATGACTTCCACAAGAGGAAAGAAGGGTGGGCTACCCCATGTCCCCCGCTCTGATGGAACCAACCAATCACAGCATGGAAATGGAGAAGCACCAAATTGCAATCTCCTCCTCATCGGAAAGTTATAATAGGTACCTCTCCAAAAGACACTCCTTGTACTGAGTCTGAGTCCCGTCGGGGAAAGACATAACAGTTACACAAAGTTCTGAGTCTGAGGCCCGGCAGGGTAAGACGTTAACAGATCAAACTTCGTCCTGAGTCTGCAGCCTGTGAAGGAAGAGACACTAACAGAGCAACAAAGTTCTGAGTCTGAGGCCCGGCAGGGTGAGACACTAACAGAGCACCAAAGTTCTGAGTCTCCAGCACGTCCAGGGGACG
>NW_027394279.1:443731-467203 GCF_049309525.1 Garra rufa | reverse complement strand
GTACTTGCTCAAGAATTAAATTGTTAATTTTTACACAAATCTTCCATACTGCACTGAAAAATTGTGATATATATATATAAATAAATAATTTTGAATACAAACCTTTGTTTATGTTAATATGGCTCTTCTGGATTTTAAAAGGAGTTAGAATCATATTACTGAAGCCACAATTTGGTGTCCTCCAACTGCTGTCTGGTTTAGGTCATCATAGCCCTTTCGGAGAAGAATAGATCCCACATCCCTTACCGCAATTCCATGATGACCTCTGTGCTTAGAGACAGTTTGGGCGGTAACTGTATGACCACCATGATCGCTACGGTGTCTGTGGAGAGGAGGAACACTGATGTACATCTTTTAACCTCAATTTAAACTTTTTCTGTGCATCAAAGACAATATATTTGTTTAAAATCTTCACACACTCTTGCACATCACTCTTTATCTCTTTTTTAAGGAGTCTATATCCACGTGTCGTTTTGCTCAGAGAGTGGCTTTGATTAAGAACGATGCTTTTCTCAATGAAGAACTGGATCCTGCTCTGGTGAGTCTGACATCTGACTTTATTTCTATACATCCTGTTAAATATCCTATTCCATTTATGGTAAAAAAAAAAAAAAAAAAAACACACACGCACGCATGCACGCACGCACGCACGCACGCACACACACACACAAAGTAGTAGTTCCATGCGAGCTGGAATTTCACATACATGCAAAAGAGCTGTGCTTCATGCATCACTGTACTATTGACAATGTGCAAATAGCCTTTTTTTCTGTGACTACAACTTCAAAGATTGAAAATGCTCAGGTGCACAGATGCACATCCGACACTAGGTAGCACTATAATAAGGCAATTTAGCTTTTGGATCATAACTCTGGAACCCTAGGGACTAGAAATATTTTCCCCGAGTCATTTAGTTAAGCCCTGCGGAATGTATGTCCTCATTTCCATCTATAACTTTTTTTCAGTAATTTAGATTTTTTTGAGAAACATACTTTTTCAAAGTACCATTAGAGTCCAGTCTTAAGCAAATTTTGCTCATGGCAGCTAGTGCTGTTATGTTTCAATGTAAATGTAAGGCTTTTCCTTCATACAGAATTGGCAGTTTAAGTACCTGGCACATTTTTGTGTTTGTTGCTACTTAGAATAACAAACAGCTGTTTCAAAAGAATGGGTATGTCACCCAACAAAGTTTTAAGAGTGAAACGGTATATATAAAAGGCTATGGAAATAAAAGTATCTTTTAAGTACCCTACATCAGATTGCAGGTTTCTAAACAGGCACAGCAATTTGTGCTTCCCAAATTTCCATAGAGCTACCTTGTGATACTTACCTGTGATTCCACAAACAATCTCCTAGTCATTGCCTTTTTATCCACAAATCAACTCCAAGTTATCTCCTGGTATAAAATTATTTGGATAGACCTGTGGAGTTCTAGAAGAATGTTATATGGAATGATTGGGCCAAACTGAACTTTCAGTTTTAGTTGGAAGTTCACTTCCAGAATAAAAATTTACTCACCTCCTCATCATACAAGATGTTGTAAGTAGGGCACGGAAGCAGAAGTAGAATCCATATGTGGATGTTTATTAGAGGCATAAGGCAGGCAGAGAGTCTGAACCAAAACATCTGTCCAATGAGGCAAACGTAGCAAAGGGGTAAATCCAAGAGACAGAAGTTGATATCAACAGACAGGGCAATACACAGAATATCAGTCCAGAACAATGATCAGAAAATCGCTTGGTGAGGCAGGTTAACTGGCAATACTTCACAGAGAGCAGGTGCACATGTGCTAGCTTATAAAGTTACCAAACAGGAAGTGGTCAGAGAAGAAGCAGAGGGAGCTGAGCACAGTCAGTACTTGAAGGCTCCCTCTGCTGGCTTGGCGTTACAGATGTTCATGTCTGTCTTTCTTCAGTCGTAAAGAAATAATGTTTTTTGAGGAAAATATTTCAGGATTTTTCTTGATATAGTGGACTTCTATGGTGCCCATGAGTTTGAACTTCCAAAATGCAGTTTAAATGCAGCTTCAAAGTGCTCTAAACAATCCTAGCTGAGGAAGCAGGGTCTTACCTAGCGAAATGATCAGTTATTTTCCAAAAATAAAAATTACAGTATCACACAGCTTTGTAATACTCATAGGAACGTCATAAGTGACTGTTTTGGAATTGTCTACATAGACAGCAACTCTCACTAATCAAATTCTGCACATTGGGAAGCACATGGGAGACTAGACACTTAATTGCAGTTAATTACAGTAGAGTTACTGGTTACATGTTACTGATGTCTCCAGTTTAGCATAAATACTAAGTTTTTTAGAGATTTTATGGATATTACCATATTCATCCTCATAAACATAAACACAAATAGCTTTTGCATATACAGCTTTCATTGTCTTAAGAACAAATCTGGTAGGGTGACCATACATGCCATTTTTGCCCGACACGTCCTGACAGCGATTTCTGTCAGGGATGTGAATGGAGGACCTAATCGCAGCGTGAGTGACAAGGGTTTGTTGACAAAACAGACTGATACAAGAGGGTAGATAGGTGCACAGGTGATACAACAGCAGCAACACAGTAAACAAAGAGACAGCTAGGGAAGACTACTGGACCAGCCTCAGACATCAACTGGCAGAATACTGTAGCAGCAGAGGGAGCGGCAAGCCCCGCAAAGTGGAGAGAACCGAGCTGAGCTCAGATACTTGTTGACCGCAAACTCTGAAGCAAGCCAGATGCCACCCAAGGAGAACCAGTGGGCAGTAACAAGTCAGGACAGAAACTCTAACACAACAAGACAAGACAGAATTAAAGCTGCAAGCAGCGATGAAAGGGCCCTCGCACCCGGGCTCACCGTCGACCAGTGGCTTTAGGAAAACAGCAAACATTGGGCAGTATGCTTTTAATATAGTAATATAGGAGAAATATATCAAAGTCATTTATTTGTGCCAAACTTCCTGCTGCCAGCTGGTAGCGCTATGCCTATAACTGATTATTGGCATGTAGATGTGTTTAGGCCAGCACTTTTATCAAACATATGAAGTTTGGTGCAGATTGACCTTGGTATGTTTGAGTTAGTGAAAGATATGATATATCCTGCTGCCAACAGGTGGCACTATGATAATATCTGAATGTTGGCCATTAGGTGTCTTCAGGCCAGGACTCTTACCAAACCTGTGAAGTTTGAGGCAGATCGGACATTTTATGGCTGAGTTATAACAACTTCTGTGTCCATGGCGAAACATCAAACTTTGTCACACTTCCAATGGCAAGTGACGAGTCCTACACAGTAATTTTTTTTCTTCTGTTAATTATGTTTATGCTTCACGAGAGATGTTTTGCGAAGTAATTATGTATCGTAAAAATTTACTAATGGCGTTTAGCCAAATATTTTGTAAAGATGTACTGAAATACCACATTTCAGTCGGAACAGATTATTTTCATACCCTGCTAGTGGTGCGATATAAAGCTTTTTATGAACGCATTTAGCACGGGCGACCGTGGAAAATCCACTGTGTACGGAAGCACGGGGCTTTTAGCCTATACCAACAAACATGGTAGAATATAGCATCCTTTTAGGTTTCGTAACGTTATACATGTTTTATCCGACACGTTCGTAGCTGCAGCTGTAACTAGAGCAGAGCTGGCAACTCGGATGACGAAACTCTACTGACTTTGTGATTAGTAGATAGCTGGAGGGTGGCGCCTCAGGCCAAAACACAACATGACAACATCAACATCAGTTGAGGGCTGCAACTTTCACTTTTAAATGACAATATCCTGGCCGGACCACTGCTGTCAGTGATATAAGTATTTGAAATGAACATGATTTCTTAATGTCTAGTGACATGTCAGGGCCATTTTATGATTAACTGAAATACATTTCTTACATACGGTTCCTTTAACATCACTAAGGCCTTTAGATTAGACTGACCAACTTTGGTGTTGATCTGTATAAATCTCTAGGAGGAGTTTGTTGCAGCGTAAAGCATGACACTTCCTGTTGCCAGCAGGTGGCGCTATGACTATAACTGAATATGGGCATGTAGATATCTTCAGGTCAGGAGTGTTATCACACATGTGAAGTTTGGGGCAGATCGGACATTGTATGCCTGAGTTATAGCAACTTCCTGTTTTATGGCGAAACATCGAAATTTGCCAGGCCGCCACGGACACGCCCTCCGACGAAAACTCTAGATCTTCGCAATTTAATGTCACAAAGGGCTTTAGAAAACATGAAAACAAAGCCTAAACAAATCCTGGCCAGGACATGTCCGGGAAAAATGGCACTTATGGTCACCCTACATCTGGTGCATTTACATATAGTTGTGTTGCAGAGCAGAATATATTCTACATCATTTTAAAAACAATGCATGTCAACACTTTTTTATGCTGCTAAAATGTTTATGTTGTATGTCTGGCAGCTGATTGTCAATTTAAAAAAGGAGATCCAGTCTTTGAAGGAAGAGCTGGCTCTGGTTACTGGAGAGCAAAGGAGTGGCAAGCTAACCCAAGAAGAGATCCAACAGTATGTACTTGCAATTCCTTACAATCCCTAACTTATCTTTTATAAAAATACAGTAGACTGGAAAATTACTAATAATGAATTGTGCTTGATAATGGCATTGTTTATGCGAATCTGTGATAGATCAGACTAAATTAATTGTTTAGTATTTGGTTTTTTTCAGTTGCAGCGGTGATGGAATTAACAGCACACTTAATTATGTTCTATAAATATAAAATATTATTATTAATTAAC
Organism: Garra rufa; assembly: GCF_049309525.1. Classification (NCBI taxonomy): domain Eukaryota; kingdom Metazoa; phylum Chordata; class Actinopteri; order Cypriniformes; family Cyprinidae; genus Garra; species Garra rufa. The sequence goes on along the minus strand of NW_027394279.1, from coordinate 462,448 downwards.
TTGACCTAGGTTAGTGTGGCAAAACATTTTAAATGTACTAGATGTGCTGATGATTAGATTTATTTTGCTGAATTGATTTATTGAATCAACAGTATTTACAGTATTTGTAGTTCAGTATACAGTATTTGATTAATTTACCTCAAACATGGCTTAACATTTATTATTGTATTTTATCGCTTCCTCTGTGACTCTTTTTTTTTCTTTTTTCACAAAAGTTAATGTTAGAAGTGTCTTTTTATATTTACATTTAGTCATTTAGCAGACACTTTTGTGTGACTTACAAATGAGGACAATGGAAGTTCTTCACCAGGTTTGCACACACTGCAGGAGGGATTTTGGCCCACTCCTCCATACAGATCTTCTCTAGATCTGTCAGGTTTCAGGGCTGTCGCCGAGCAACACGGAGTTTCAGCTCCCTCCAAAGATTTTCTATTGGATTTAGGTCTGGAGACTGGCTAGGCCACTCCAGAACCTTGATATGCTTCTTACGGAGCCACTCCTTGGTTTTCCTGGCTGTGTACTTTGGGTCATTGTCATGTTGGAAGACCCAGCCACGACCCATCTTTAATGCTCTGACTGAGGGAAGGAGGTTTTTGCCCAATATGTCACAATACATGGCCCCGTTCATCCTCTCCTTAATACAGTGCAGTCGTCCTGTCCCCTGTGCAGAAAAACACCCCCAGAGCATGATGCTTCCAGCCCCATGCTTCACTGTAGGTATGGTATTATTGGGATGATACTCATCATTCTTCTTCCTCCAAACACGGCAAATGGAGTTAAGACCAAAAAGTTCTATTTTGGTCTCATCTGACCACAGGACTTTCTCCCATGACTCCTCTGGATCATCCAGATGGTCCCTGGCAAACTTCAGATGGGCCTGGACATGGGCTGACTTAAGCAGGGAACCTTCCGTGCGATGCAAAAACCTCATTCCCTCAGTCAGAGCATTAAAGATGGGTCGTGACTGGGTCTTATAACAAATAAAAAGCACATTGAAATTAAACAGTTGTTAAGGAATTTTTCTCTAAGAAGGCATAATTGTGGTTCTACGGGTAAGTTAAAGCCCAACCACTCTTCAAGTATTCTTAGAATTTTATGCCAGAATGGCTGAACTAAAGAGCATTCCCAAATCATATGTAAATAAGTGCCCTCTTCTTCTTTACATTTCCAACATAGACTATTTCCAGCTATCCCCATCTTGTAAAGTCTATATGGTGTATAATAATCATTATGTACTATTTTGTAATGAATGAATTTTCCCCTAGCTTCCCTTGTGTTCTTACCCACATTAGATAGGATATCCAGCCAGTCATTATCAGGATATTAATCCCCAAATCCTTCTGCCATATTGTTTTCAGGTTATTACAAGTATCTGCAGTTACATTAAGCATCAATTTGTAACACATAGGACAGTTTGTGTTCCACATGGTAACTTAAGATACACAGGGTTATAACTTGCATTGAATTTGTTCTTAACACAGTGTCTGATCTGCAGATATTTCCAAAAATGTCCTTGGCCCACAATATTATATTTTTTTTCATCAATTCAGAATGTGACATAAAAATTCTATTCTCATACAGGTCCTTCTCAAAAAAATAGCATATTGTGATAAAGTTCATTATTTTCTGTAATGTACTGATAAACATTAGACTTTCATATATTTTAGATTAATTACACACATTTGAAAGTAGTTCTAGCCTTTTATTGTTTTAATATTGATGATTTTGGCATACAGCTCATGAAAACCCAAAATTCCTATCTCAAAAAATTAGCATATTTCATCCGACCAATAAAAGAAAAGTGTTTTTAATACAAAAAAAGTCAACCTTCAAATAATTATGTTCAGTTATGCACTCAATACTTGGTCGGGAATCCTTTTGCAGAAATGACTGCTTCAATGCGGCGTGGCATGGAGGCAATCAGCCTGTGGCACTGCTGAGGTGTTATGGAGGCCCAGGATGCTTCGATAGCAGCCTTAAGCTCATCAGATGGAAGCATGAAGTGCTCCAAAATCTCTTAACTGGTAAAATGTGTGCACATTCTGTCACAGTAACAACTAACAAGTAGGCTAATAAAAGAAAAAAACTTACTTGTGTAAATATCTCCTCTGCTGGTTCACGCCGTGTCTCATATAATGTTCATCTTCTGAAGTAAGTTTTATTCCTGACAGCCCGTCTTCTTCCAGAAAGGACTAACTTGAAAGAAATGAAACGGCTATCTCCTTTGTTTACCGTCATGTGGGCGTCTACTTTTGGCGCGGCGCCCTCACGTGGACGATTATAATATGAAAGACTGGAATAGCTCCTGGGCGTGATCTAATTAAAACTAATGAAGCAGACAGGAGAGACTGGACATCGTGTTGGTTTCATATGGATTACTTTATCACAGAATATTTGATTTCAATAAACCTTAATTCGTTTGAAAGTATAGATATCAAGCTTTCTCTAGATATATTGCTCATGTCTCTGTGTTGTGTATTGGCTGAGTTATAGTCTATTTTAATGACGCGTTTCTGAATGAAGATCACGGAGATCAACGCGGCAGACAGCACACCCTTTTTGTTTTCTGTATTTTGCAAAATCACAATATTTTTTTGGTTTTGTGAGTATATACAAATAAAAGTAGACCCTTTACAGATTCGATTGATGTACTGCTTTTATCTGTACAATCAGAAATGACCGAGTAATTGAAGTTCCTTTTGGGAAACTGCCATAAAACGCGTATCCACGTTTGTCGACCCCAGGGGGTTAAGAAGCCCAGATGGCGTGGCCCAGGGCTAATGGGGACAGTCCCCTCTGGTGAAGAGCAGTTAACACCTCATCATACGGTGCCCGTCTCTCCTCAGTGTCCTCAGGGGACCGCTTTGCCAGCCCTGCCACCTCTGGTGCTTCAGGGTGCAGCGGTCCCCAGCTAGCATATCTCTCAGTTACCACCCGACATCGTAGCGGTGTTGGGAGGCTCACGACCTCCACAGAGGTCCCTCGAACAGCTAACTGGGTGCCTTCCTGCCGGTCTCCGCTTCAGGATCCCGAGCTAGCCGTTCCTCTAACATCAGAGGTCAGTCTCGAGAGACTGATTCCCCTAGTAGACTCTTTGGCAGCATGGAAACTTCTGCCAAATGTGTCTCAATGGGTCCTGCAGACTGTAGAGAGGGGCTACCGCATTCAGTTCGGCTCCCCTCCTCCCTGCTTCAGTGGGGTCTTTCCCACTCTGGTGGGTCCCAAGCAGCCTCTGGTTATGGAACAGGAAGTAAACATTCTCCTGAGGAAGGAGGCCATTGAGGTGGTCCCTCCTCACACGAGAGCCTGGGTTCTACAGCTGGTACTTCATTGTTCTGAGGAGGGATGGGGGCCTGGTTCGAGGACTGCTTGCACTCTCACCCCACACTTTCACAGAGTGTATGGATGCAGTTCTGGCTCCTCTGTGACTCCGGGGCATCTGCATACTCAACTATATCAACATTTGGTTGATCTTAGCTCATTTTGAGCAGGTGGCAGTTCAACATCAACATTGTTCTGTCACACATGAAAGAGCTGGGGTTAAGACTAAACGTGTGCTTTCTCCATTACAGAGAACCACTTATCTGGGCGTGGTGTGGGATTTGATCATGTTGCAGGCACGTATGTCTCCTGCTCATGTCGTCTCGATCCTCATCACAGTCGTGAGAGTAAGAGAAGGCCAGTCACTCACTGCACAGCAGCTGTACAAACTGCTGGGTCTGATGGCAGCTGCCACCAACGTGATATCTTTTGGCGTGCTGTACATGAGACCACGTGATCTAGGTCACGTGGCGATCCCTTCGTGCCTCAGACATGTGGAGAAAGCCTTGGTTCTTGTTACAGGGCCCAGTGCTCGGAGTTCTTTGTCGTCGTGTTACGCTTGCGACAGATGCGTCCCTCACTGGCTGGAGAGCGGTCATGAGTGGCTGCTCAGCCCACGACCTTTGGCCCTGCACTCTCACCCCGCACTTTTGAGTGGTGTGTGGATGCAGCTCTGGCTCCTCTGCGATTCCAGAGCATCCGCATGCTCAACTATATCAACGATTAGTTGATTTTGGCTCAATTTGAGCAGTTAGCAGTTCAACATTGAGGTGTTGTTCTGTCATGGAAGAGTTGGGGTTAAGACTAAAAACGCCAAGTGTGCTTTCTCCATTATAGAGGACCACTTATCTGGGTGTGGTGTGAGATTCGTCCACAATGCAGGCACGAATGTCTCCTGCTCGTGTCGACTCGAGCAGTTCACATCCCTGGGCATCTCAACTTGGGAGCAAACATCCTGTCGAGGCAGGGGCGATTCCTTCACCCCCGCCCGGAGCTTGGAAGCTGTGGGTGTGGCCTCTGAGGGGGCCCAGCTCATTGCTTCCGGTCTCTCAACCGAGGTTGTGGAGACCATCCTCCATCCAGAACTCCCTCCACGAGGAAACTGTATGCCTTGAAGTGGAGACTCTTCACTTCTTGGTGCGGAGACCGACCCAGCTCGACCCAGTTAATTGCCCGGTTGGTACAGTGCTGGAGTTCCTGTAGGCCCGCCTCTCCGCAGGGTTGACCCACTCCATCCTGAAGGTTTACGTGACTCTCAGTGGGCACACACCCGTTTTTACATGTTTTCTTTGTGGTGCGATGAGGCTGAGGCCTCCAGTACGGCCTCCGTACTGCAGGCTTTCATCCTCCTCCCTTTCGGGAGCCCGGTCAACAGAAGCTTAATTGTATGTGTCCAGTGTGAGCACTGGACGCATACGTCCACAGAACTACCCTGTGGAGGAAGGCTGACCAACTCTTGGTCGGTTTCGGCCCTCCTAGGAGAGGCCATCCTGCTGCTTGCCTTCCATAAGCCGGTGGATTTTGGATGCCATCTCGGTAGCCCCATACTTCCGGCATCCCTGCAGCGCTTGCCTCTTCCAGAAGCTGACACTGTTCTTACCGCACATGCTTTTAAGCTTCCCGGTCGGTGACGTCATGACGCCCGTGACGTCTCGCGATTCCTTTGGACTGATTACACTCAGGATTCAGAGCGTGCTCACGCTGAAGGCGTTCCCATAGCATTTCGACGCAGCATCTCGTTCCCTACAGGGAACTAGTGTTACATACGTAACCTGAGACGTTTCTGTTCTATCTTGATCCAGTCCAAATCAGAGTCTGTCTCACTCCAATGTTTAGCCAGTTTGACCATTTCAAAAGAGAAGTTATACATCCTCACATCCGGTAATCCAAGGCCCCCTTTGTCCCCTGGGGAAACCACTTTACTCATTTTAATCCAAGGTCTTTTTCCTTCCCACAGAAAATCCTTGATAATTTTATCATATCTTTTGAAGATATAGTCTGGAATATTTACAGGTATCATCATGGATATATAATTAAACTGTGGAGCAATAACCATTTTGACAACATTCACTTTACCCCATAAAGAAAGTTTCAGCTGTTCCCATTTGTCCACATTATTTTTTATCTTTGACACCAGTGAGTCATAGTTTAACATCATTATATCTGTCACGGACTCAAAGACTGCAAGAAGGCCGATATTCACACAAACTCAGGATTTATTCAAGAAATATAGAAACAGGGTCAGTTTTCAACTGAACGCAATAAATCAGGAAATCTTCACAATATAAACACAGTCTTAACTTTGATCCGACTGTCCAGGGTGGATAACATTGTAGAGGAGGAATCCAGTAAGGAAGGTAAGTCTTTGAGTCCTCAGGGAGACAGGGAGACAGGCATGAAGCAGATGATAACATTGAGACGAGACACAGAATGAAGTAAGGTGCATGGTTTACAGTGGTGGTGATAGGGAACAGGTGTGCGTAATTAGAAGTCTGGTGACTTAGAACAGATGACTGTGGCTGGTGTGCTGGGATCCAAAGGGGCGTGGCTGGTGGCTCAGTGACAGTACCCCCACCTCCATGGGCGTCTCCTGACGCCCTTGACCGACGACGAGGACGGCCACGATTCCTAGGAGCAGGATGATTTGGACTGCTCTGATGGTACTCACTGAGTAAGGTTGGATCCAGGATATCATTACGAGGTACTCATGATCTTTCTATTAGGCCATATCCCTCCCAGTCAACCAGATATTATAGTTGATCGCCTCGTTGTCAGGAGTCCATGATCTCCTTTACCATGTAGGTGGACTCTTGGTGGTCGATTTCGGGAGGTGGAGGTGCTTCGTGCTCTGTGGAAGAAGGGAGAACAGGATCAGTGAAGGGTTTGAGTTGGGAGACATGAAAAGAAGGTGAGATACGGTAGTTGGGTGGTAGTTGGAGCTCATAAGTCACATCATTTATCTGCCTCGTGATGGGAAATGGACCGATGTAGCGAGGACTCAGCTTTTTGCTGGGCAGGCGAAGGCGGATGTCCCGTGTAGATAACCAGACCTGGTAATCAGGATGGTAAGTAGGTGTAGGTGTGTCTTCACACTGCATGCTGCAGGTGGACATGAGCTGAGTCCCAAACTCTCTCACTCTCCTTAAACCATTCGTTGATGGCTGGGACTTCAGACCTCTCTCCAGACCAGGGGAACAAAGATGGTTGTCTGCCTAGAACACATTGGAAAGGGGTTAGTCCAGTGGATTCTTGGCGGAGAGAGTTTTTGGCATATTCAGCCCAGGGGAGATACTGGCTCCACTGATCTTGTTGCGCATGACAGTATGTGCGCAAGTAGCATCCGATCTCCTGAATCTTTCGCTCCTTCTGGCCATTCCATTAAGAGTGGTATCCAGAGGACAAGCTGACAGTGACACCTAATAACTGAAAGAAGGCTTTCCATACCCTTGAGGTGAATTGGGGTCCTCTATCAGAGACGATGTCCTCGAGTAAGCAAAAGTGTTGGAATACGTTATTGAAGAGAGTGGTGGCACTGTCCAGAGCTGTAGGTAAACCTTTCAACGGTATCAGCTTGCATGAGTTGGAGAATCGGTCTACGACAACAAGTATAGTGGTGAAATCCTTTGAGTTGGGTAAATCGGTAGCAAAATTAATACCTATATGGGTCCAGGGTCCTTGAGGGATAGGTAGAGGCACCAACTTGCCCTCTGGCATTCTCCGAGGTGTTGTGGTGATTGCACAGACGGAGCATCCATTGATGTAACGTGTAACATCCTGCTGCATGCTGGGCCACCAGTATCTGCCTTGGAGGACTGAGAGAGTACGCTGGCTACCTGGATGCCCTGATCCCAGAGACGTGTGAACGGAATCCAGTAGGTGAAAACGGAGAGGAGTGGGTATGTATACCTTGTCAATAGGACACCCTGGAAGAGCAGGTTCCTTTTGGGTGGCTTGTGCGATCTCCTCATCCAATGCCCACAGGACAGGGCACAGGGCACACAAAGACAGTTGGAGGGAGCACGGGTTCAGGTTGTTCAGTGATGTGATCTGGAGAATACGGGACAAGGCATCAGCTTTAGTATTTTTGTGACCAGGTTGATAGGGCAGCTTAAACTGGAACCTAGTGAAAAACAATGTCCACCGGGCTTGTTGGTCATTAAATCTTTTGGCGTCCTTGAGGTATTGCAGGTTCTTATGGTCTGTAATGACTTCAAAAGAGTGTTTGGCCCCCTCCAACCAATGTCTCCATTCCTCTAGCACCAGTTTTATTGCTAGCAACTCCCTGTTACCGACATCGTAGTTCTGCTCCGCCAGGGATAGTTTCTTCGAGAAGAAAGCACATGGATGTAATTTGGGAGGATTACCCATTTACTGAGACAGGATAGCCCTTACTCCAACGGTCGAGGCATCTACCCCCACCACAAATGACCTCTCAGGATCTGGGTGAGTGAGGATAGGAGCTGAACAGAAGGATTCTTTGAGGTGATGGAAAGCTTCAACAGCGGCTGGATTCCAGGTGAGTTTGCAGGATGGACCTTTGAAGAGAAATGTTAGAGGGGCGGCTATATGACTGTATTGATGAATAAATCGACGGTAGAAGTTCGCAAACCCTAAGAACTGTTGTAGTTGTTTAACGGTTGTGGCCAGTTATGGACTGCGTCGACCTTCTTTTGGTCCATGGTGACCCCTTGCCAGCCATGGTCGTACCAGGACGACATCCACTGTAGCTGCTTCAAGCACCAGTAGAGAAATCTCCTGTTCATGATTCTCTGAGATGCAAAGTTTTAACGGAGGTGTGCACTTATCAACTCTTCCTCATTTCAACGGCTCTCCCTGTATGGTGATAATCTGGTAGATCTTGGGGTTGTGAACGGGCTCAATCTGGAGAGCCTTTACGAGGTTAGATGACATAAAGTTACTGGAGGATCCAGAGTCCAAGAGAATGTTTACTAGAACAGATCATTGTGACAATTTTAAAATATTGGAACTGTTGATAATAAGCAGGATAATGGAATTAATATGGATGTGACTCACCCTTGGAAGTGCAGGATGGATGGGACAGGAGCTGATGATATGTCCAGGATCACCACAGTACAGGCATAAGGGAAGTTGTCTGCTTCTACTCCTTTCCATAGCTGACAGATGATAATGGTCAGTCTGCATGGGTTCTGGTGGTGAAACTGCAGAGCTGAATGAGGTGTCAGATGAGGTGGCTGCTTTTTAGTACAGCATGCAGATGTTGCGATATTACCGTAGCTTTCTGCATAAAACTCTCCAATCCCATGGTGTTGTCATAGATGACCATCTGCTGTTGAAACTGGGGGTTGAGACCGCGACGATAAGCAGACAGCAGTGCCGTCTCATTCCAGCCACTAGTAGCTGCTAGAGTGTGGAATCGAAGAGTATACTGGTGAAGCGACAGATCGGCTTGCCATAGCTGGAAGAGTTCCTCAGATGTAGACAATGCAGAAGTGCATGTACCAAACACCGCTCTGAAATGAGTGACAAACAGGTCTAGAGACTGCAGATCTGGATTAGTGGGGCTCCACACGGATTCCGCCCACTGTTGTGCTTGTCCAGTCAGCAGAGATATGATAAATGCAATCTTTGCCCGTTCTGTCGGAAACTGTTGGGGAAGCATCTCAAAATACAGTGAACACTGTAACAGGAATCCATTGCATTCTGACACCTCACCGGAATATGGAGCTGGTTTGGCGATGGAACATGCAGAGGCAGACAGGGATGATGTGACTGGCGGAGCTTGTAAGGGCGATCGTAGCAGATGAGTGAACTCTTATAACGTGATCGGGTTTTCCGGTGCTGGTGATTCCATCCTCTGAATTATCTCAATGGTCTGGTCTTCTGTCACGGACTCAAAGACTGCAAGAAGGCGGATACCCACACAAACTCAGGATTTATTCAAGAAATATAGAAACAGGGTCAGTTTTCAACTGAATGTAATAAATTATGAAATCCTCACAATATAAACACAGTCTTAAATTTGATTCAGTTGTCCAGGGTGGATAACATTGTAGAGGAGAAATCCATTAAGGAAGGTAGGTCTTTGAGTCCTCAGGGAGACAGACATGAAGCAGATGATAACATTGAGACCAGACACGGAATTAAGTGAGGTGCGTAGTTTTATGCAGTGGTGGTGATAGGGAACAGGTGTGCGTAATTAGAAGTCTGGTGACTTAGAACGGATGACTGTGGCTGGTGTGCTGGGATCCAAAGGGGGCATGGCTGGTGGCTCTGTGACAATATCTCCCAAATTCTGAGTTAGTTTAACCTCAAGGTACTTCATACCTTTTGGAATCCATTTAAAGCCAAATTGGATCACTGTATGAGAATGACATGTTCTAGATATTGGCGTAGCCTCAGATTTCTCCCGGTTTATTTTGCATTCATTTGATACATTTGAATATTACTGAATAATTCTCATTAATGGAGGTAAAGATTTGAGAGGGTAACAAGATAACCATAAAATATCATCTGCACATAGCATTAATTTGTGTTCCATCCCCTTTACTCCTATAATGTTTGGGTCTGCCCTAATCATAATGGCCAAAGGCTCTAAAACTATTGTGAATAATAACGGGGACAATGGGCATCCCTGACGAGTGCCCTTTGAAATCATAAAAAAGTCAGGCCATTTGTCATCACTGCCGCTCTAGGATTCTTATATAATAAACTAACCCATGTCCTAAAAGAATGTCCAAACCCGAAATTTGACAGGGCTGCAGTCAAAAAGCCCCACTCTACCCTGTCGAAAGCCTTTTCGGCATCTAAGGATATAGCTGCGATTGGGATGTTCTCTGAAGCGTTTAGCCACATCAGATGAATTAGCCTCCTCACATTATCAGCTGAAGACCTTCTTGGTCCTTGTGAATTATACCTGGTAGAACCTTCACCAGCCGTGAAGCCAGAATTTTTGGCAACACCTTACAGTCCACATTAATAAGGCTTACTGTTCTAAAATGAGCAGGATCTGTTAAATTCCTATCCTTTTTAAGTATCAGTGTTATTAATGCTTCCATAAAAGTACTAGGTAATACTTCAGCTTCATACGCTTCTGTACAGACTTCTGTTAAAACCGGAGCCAATATGTCTACATACTTTTTGTAGTATTCTGATTGAAGCCCGTCTGCCCCCGGGTGATTTGCCTGGGTTAATAGAGGTTATTGCAGCTTTGACCTCTTCTTGTGTAATAGGAACATCTAGAGACTCTGATTACAAGGCATCTAATTTAGGTAACTTTATATTTAAATTATTAAATATTTAAAATTTCCTTCATCCGAAGCACCTGAAGATGTATACAGGTATGTGCCACAAAATTAGAATACCAAGGGAAAGTCCATTTATTTCAATAATTTGTTTCAAAAAGTGAAACTTGCATGTTATATTAGTTCACTACACACAAAGTTAAATATTTCAAGCCTTTATTTGTTTCAATTTTAATGATTATGGATTAAAGATAAAAAAAAAAATCCAGTATTTCACAAAATTAGAATATCATGACAAAGTTCAACATTGTAGGCTCCCTGTGTCCCAATCTAGTCAGCTAATTAACACAAAACACTTGCAAAGGTTTCCTCAGCCTTTAAATTGTCTCAGTCTGGCTTAGTAGGCTTCAGAATCATGGGGAAGACTGCTGACTTGACTGTTGTGCAGAAGACCATCATTGACACCCTCCATAAGGAGGAAAAGTCTCAAAAGGCAATTGCAAAAGAAGCAGGATGCTCACAGAGCGCAGTATCAAAGTATATAAACAGAGTGTTAAGAGGATGTGATTACGTAATGTGACTAATGAAGACACAAGCACAAGGCACAAAAGTCAAGCTGCTTAAAATCCAGTGTGAAGTTTCCACAGTCAGTGATGGTTTGGAGAGCCATGTCATCTGTTGGTGTGGGTCCATTGTCTTTTATCAAGTCCACAGTCAACACAGCTGTCTACCACAAAATATTTTGGAGCACTTCATGCTTCCTGCTGCCGACAAGCTTTTTGGAGATGATGGTTTTATTTTCCAGCAGGATTTGGCATCTGCCCACAAAGCCAAAATTACCAGTACCTGGTTTAATAGCCAACTGTACTTGATTGGCCGGCAAACTCGCCTGACTTAAACCCCATTGAAAATCTATGGGGTATTGTTAAAAGGAAGATGAGGGAATGGAGAGCCCGAAATGCAAACAAGCTGAAGACCAATATCAAAGCAACTTGGACTACCATATTACTTCAACTGTGTCAAAGGCTGATTGCCTCCATGCCACGCCGCCTTGATGCTGTAATTAGTGCAAAAGGAGGCCCAACAAAGTTCTGAGGACATAATACAGTATATTAACACACTTTTCAGAAGGCCAACATGTGTTTAAGATCCTTTTTTTATTGGTCACATGAAACATTTTAATTTTGTGAAATACTGGATTTTTTTTTTCTTTAATCCATAATCATCAAAATTGAAACAAATAAAGGCTTGAAATATTTCACTTTGTGTGTAGTGAACTAATATAACATACAAGTTTCACTATTTGAATCAAATGATGTTATATTTACAAAGTTCGGGAGGAGTACGTCAGGTACTTAGTTTAATTAACACAAGAGGAACGCACTCAAGTTAATCTACGTCAGGTATAAATTAGTGGTGGGCATAGATTATTTTTTTTTAATCTAGATTAATCTCACTGTAATCTTGGAATTAATCTAGATTAAAATGGCTATTTTGAATTCTGCCGAAGGCATTCAGAATATGTGTGCTACCCAAATAATGACTAAAAGTAAGTCTTTGAGAACGGGTTTCTCAAGCCAGGTGACGCATTAGACCAGGGGCTCATCTCCTGTTTCCAAAATGCATCACAAACTGCTTGACAATTGCATTTACAACACAATTAACTATACAAACTTGTGAAACCAACTGTTCCTACACTGCATGTACTTCTGCGTAAAAGGCTGCGCGACGTGCGCGTTGCAGTTAAATACACAGACGCGCACGGGCATGGATATATGCGTGCATAATCTTTGGTTAAACTGCGTTGCTTTTAGAAGCGTCAATTCAGTTGTTGCATATAGTTTAATGTCTTTATTTCGGGATTATCAAAGTAAATTATAACTCAAATTTGAGATTTTACTGGGGCACAGCAGATTTTCACTGGGGCACATGCCCCAGTAAAAAGGGTCTAGCAACGCCCTTGTCCTGAAGCAAACCCGGTGGCTTCATAGCTGCATCCATGTTAGCACGTCTCGTTTGATGTGGTAATTTCACAGTAGGCATACACACAGGTTCGAAGACTCGTTCTCGCCCCCTACAGTACAATTCGGCTAGGTATACATCCGCGCTAAAATATCAAGGTGAAAGTCATCATAGCTTGCGTAGTATAGACCCAGCTCCCAACCCAACTTTGAGTATAGATTAATGGCAATATTTTTTTTTTATCGCCCGATAAGAGTCTCACGTTAACGCAGCACATTAACGCTGATAACGGCCCACCACTAGTATAAATACAGCTGACTTACCTCTACCCATTTGACATTTTATCAGCATCCCTCCACCACCCCATCTCCTCACTCCGAGTTCTTTCTACACATATACGGAGGGGGGGTACTCTAGGTTCGGGCCATTCCCGAGCTTGGAGCCCTTCCCTGGACAGCACGCCAAACACGCTTTACATACTTCAGCTAATTATATGTAAGTGCAAACTCATGAAATTATTGAAATAAATGGACTTTCCCTCTATATTCTAATTTGTTGGTACATACCTATATTATTATCATTTTCTTTTCTTTTTTAGGGCCCGAGCACTGTAGTCTGATATGGTTTTCAGAAGTGGGTGTGGCAAAATGGCTTGATAGCACCACCTATAAAATTTCAACGGAGTGCGCCTCGAGCTACGTTTCACGTACACGTACGAAACTCAGTACACACATGTAACACACCAATACCTACAAAAAAGTCTCCTGGTGCAACATCCGAAACCCAACAGGGAGTTGGAATATTCAAGAATATTGAATTTCCTGTACGATTTTTGTGCAGTTTTTGCCATTTTCAGGCCTCGTACTTTAACAAACTCCTCCTACAGTTTTTATCCGATCATCTTCAAATTTGCTGAGTGTCATCATAAGGCCTTTGCGATGCTAAATTGCGAAGATCTAGAGTTTTCGTCGAAGGGCGTGTCCCTGGTGGCCTGACAAATTTTGATGTTTCGCCATGAAAAAGGAAGTTGCTATAAGTCAGGCAAACAATGTCTGATCTGCCTCAAACTTCACGTTTGATAACAGTCCAGTCCTGAACACACGTCAGTGCCCATATTCAGTTATAGTCATAGCGCCACCTGCTGACAGCAGGAAGTGATATGTTTAACACTGTTACGGACTCCTAGCAATATATTGAAAAGCGTTAAGTCTTAAATAGGCTAGCAACATGCTAGAAACATGCTAAAACATGCTAGCAACACTTAGCTAAGAGCTAAAGCATGTTATTAATACAAAGACAAAAGGAAATTGCTGTAACTCATGCATATAATGTCCAATCTGCCCCAAATTTAACATGCAACATGCTGCAAATACAGCATGCTAGCAACACTTAGCTAATATGCTAAAGCATGCTAATAATACAATGAAACTGAAAATTACTCAGGCATGCAATGTCCAATCTGCCCCAAAATTAACATATTTGATAAGGCCTGGCCTGAACACATTAACATGCCAATATTCGGTTATAGTCATAGTGCCACCTGCTGACAACAGGAAGTGACATGTTTAATGCTGTTATGGATGCCTAGCAACATATTAAAAAGTATAAACAAGTGTTAAAAAGGGTAGCATCAAGCTAGAAATATGCTAAAACATATTAGCAACACTTAGCTCTAAGTTCTAAAGTATGCTATTAATGCAATGAAACAGGAAGTTACTGTAACTCAGGCATGCAATGTCCCATCTGCCTCAAACTTAACATGTTTGATAAGTGTCCTGGCCTGAACACATGCCCATACCAATATTCAGTTATTGTCATAGCGCCACCTACTGTCAACAGGAAGTTTCGCACTGTGATACACTATTAGCAACACAGTAAAATAAGACATTGAGTGCTAAACTTGCTAAAAACACGCTCAAACATGCTAGCAACACTTACTAAGTGCTAAAGCATGTTTTTAAAGCCATGAAAGATGAAGTTGTTGTAATTCATGCAAACAATGTCCAATCTGCTCTGAACTTCACATGTTTGATAAGAGTCCTGGCCTGAAGATTTCTACATGCCCATGTTTGGTTATAGTCGTAGCACCACCTGCTGGCAACCGGAAGTGACGTGTTTAACACTGTGGTGGACTATTAAAAGCATGGCAAAATATGTCATTTTGTGCTAAACATGCTAGAAACATGCTAGCAGCACATGTTAATGCATGCTATTAATGCCATGAAAAAGGAATTTGTTGTAACTCATGCATGCAGTGTCCAATCTGCCCCAAACTTCACTTGTTTTGAAGGTCTGGAATTCATGGCAGCTTTCATTGGCCAAGGCCCGCCCATAAGGCCATTTGACCGACATGTCAAACAACCAATCACAGTTTGTTTCGTTCAGCGTCACATTTCGGTACGTGGAAATGCCCCCACAACAACAGACCGGCATGCAACAAGTCAGTCATTGAAATAACCAGCATTGAAAGTTAAATAAGAAGAGAGAGAACAAGCAGTAAGTCAGTAATTTGTTCGCGAACGTCGCAAATGTGTATAACAACAATGCTGTCTGCATAAGCACATTTTAGCAAAACGCAGAGTTAATTAGTCTGCGCTTTGTTTCCCGGCGGACCGAAAATAAACGTGACACTCGTGTCTTTCGGAAATCCAATCAAATTCAGCTAATCAGATGACGACTTCGACATTCCTGAAGTGTTTCCAGTTAAGTGTACTATATGCATCAGACGTTTAGCCAGCGTTCCGTGGGCGTGTCGTCTGAGACTAGTGCTCATATTCAGTTATACTCATAGCGCCACCTGCTGGCAGCAGGAAGTTTGGCACATCTAAACGACTTTGACATGTTCCTCCTAAATTTACTATGAGAAAAGCATAGTGCCCACCATTCGCCACCGGTCGGCGGTGAGCCCGGGTGCGAGGGCCCATACATCGCTGCTTGCAGCTTTATTATTTTGTGAATGTATTTTTGTTAAGGTAATTTTTCATTCAAATAAATGTATAACTATTGGAAGCATATACAGACCACCCTCTTCACCAGTGGAGTCCTTTAATTGTTATCTACCATCAATTCTATTTTTGATAAAAATGAAATAATATTGCTTGGTGATTTTAACAATAATAGGTTGTATAAATCATCTGATAAAGAAAAAATATATATTTAATAGTTTACATCTTACACAATTAATCACTCAGCCTACTAGAGTAACTGCTCAATCACAATCCCTTCTTGATTGAATACTTGTTTCACATCCAAATAGATTTTTAAAGGAGAACTCCGGTGTGATATTGACCTAAAGTGTATTGAATCATGATACCGAGTGTGAACGTACCTTGCATATCTCATCTCGGTTTGTGTCCAGCTGTCCGAAATCTGGGGTCAGTTAGCCGATGCTCACAACAGGTTGTCAATGAAAGTCAACAGGGCATCGGAATAGCCATGTAAATAAATCACTGTTTTACGCCATTTACGAGGCACAAAGTAGCTCCACACTTCATTGGTAGACTTCCAAGGGCCCTGACATTTAAAACGAGACATTGAGAACTCAGAAAAAGCACCGGTAGTTTATTTACAAGAAGATTTATACAGACAGTAACTGGAAGAGAAAATCCGGTCGCCGCCATCTTGAACTTAGTCACGATAAGTCAAGTGTCGAGCACCAAGGAATTTATCAGGTTATCAACGTATCAGGTTGTAGTTTCCTTCGTGCTCGACACTCGACTTATCGTGACTACATTTAAGATGGCGGCGACCGGTCTGTTCCTGGCGGAAGATGTCTGTATAAATCTACTTGTAAATAAACTACCGGTGCTTTTTCTGAGTTCTCAATGTCTCGTTTTAAATGTCAGGGCCCTTGGAAGTCTACCAATGAAGTGTGGAGCTACTTTGTGCCTCGTAAATGGCGTAAAACAGTGATTTATTTACATGGCTATTCCGATGCCCTGTTGACTCTCATTGACAACCTGTTGTGAGCATCGGCTAACTGACCCCAGATTTCGGACAGCAGGACACAAACCGAGATGAAATATGCAAGGTACGTTCACACTCGGTATCATGATTCAATACACTTTAGGTCAATATCACACCGGAGTTCTCCTTTAAGGGCAGGTGTAATACTCTATTATATTTTGTATATGGAAACTTAAATTACCTAAAACCCCTCCTAAATTAATTGAAATCAGATAATGAAAAAAATAATAATTTAGATGCATTTATTAATGATTTGATTTCTATTAACTGGGATAGATAGTATTTAATTCCAGATGCCCGACAGCCCCACTAGAGGGCACTCCAATATGGACCTTTTTATGTTATGTGTTGTCTCAACCTACCATGTATTTCCCTTGTTTCTGTCTCATGTTCTCATTGGTTCTCCTGCTCCATGTCTCTGTCTCCCATTGGTTGTTTCTGTCATGTGACCCCTAGTGTTTGGTATATAGCCTGTCCCTTCCCCCTCTGTGTTCACGGATCGTTGTTTAGCTTTGCTGTTTCCTGTGTTTATCGTGTTTTTCGGATCTTGGACTGTTTATTCGTTTATTGATTCTTGCCGCCTGCCCCTGACCATTTCGCATGTTTATTGGATTATTCTTCTGGACTTTCTTGGATGTACTGTTTGCTGTCTCTGACCTCGCCTGTTCGACCACGTCTTTTAAATAAAAGCTTGCATTTGGATCCACCTCCTACTCCCTTTTGTAACAGACATATTAATCATATTCTATGTAAAATCAATTTTGGAATTAGCACATTACATCGATCTAGAAATTGTTTTTCATATAGTGTTCGTGTCCTTATATTTCCAATTTTTGATTATTGTGATTTATCAGTCAGCATCAAAATTAGATCTTGCTCCACTTAACACAGTATATAATAGACTTTGCAAATTTGTTTTGAGATGTTCTTTTTATACTCATCATTGTATAATGTATGATTCACTCCAGTGGCCGTCTTTGCACATTAGAAGGCATATTAATTGGCTTCAATTTCTTTTTAAATGTATTTATTTCAATTATCCTAGTTATTTACAACATTTTGTACCTTTTTCTTCAAACTTTCAAGTTAGGCATTCTCTTCAGACTTATTAAAAAAAAAAACTATTGGTAAAAGATATTTTATGTTTAAAGCTCCTATTGACTGGAATAATTTACCTGCTGATATTCAAACTATTACATCTTTTAAGCAACCTAGGTGAAATTGAGCGTAGGTTACATCGAATGATGCCATGTGGGGTATGTGTTGTGTCACGAACCATGCTGAGGTTAAGAGTGAGGAGGAAGTAATTTTAGGTGTGCAGTTGAGTAACCAGCACATGATCAGTGGAGCAGTGTCATGTGTAAATAAGTTCCAGTTGGTTGCCTGATTTGTGAGTAGCCGTAGTTAACACTCTCTTGAGAACAAAAGAGGCAAGCAGAGTGTGGAAGTCTGTAGCCTGAGGTTTATCTAGGTGGATGTTGAAGTCTCCAAACATAACTAGGGAAATACCATCCTCAGAGGAGCACATGTAATTCATCCCAAAAGTTACCTTGTGGTCCTGGGGGTCAATAAACAACTACCAAATGGATTTTAAAAGGTTGGGTAATTGTGGTTAAATGGGATTCAAAGGTGCTGTTGATACCCAGAAAGGGTAAAGGAATACATTTCCAATCAGTAGAGATAAGCAGACCAGTGCCCCCACCTCTTCCAGTCAGACAGGGAGTGTGGGAAAATGAGAAATTATTGGAGAGTGCTGCATGAGTAGTGTCCTCTGTTTGGTTTAAGGCCTCTGTCAGGGCCATAATGTTTAGCCTTGAATGAATAGTATTAAATGTAATGAAATCTGTGCACCCATAGTGCATCCTGCTGCCATCTTTTTCTCAGGTAAAACCACACACATGCACCTGGCCTGACTGAAAAGAAAACATAATTCTTTAGACCAGGCAAAATTCTTCCATTGGTCCATGGTCCAGTTCTGATGTTCATGTGCACATTGTAGGTGCTTTCAGCAGCAGACAGGGGTATTAGGCATAATGGACATTCTGTCCAGTCAGCAGTCCCATATGCAGCAAACTATGATGCACTTTCTTTTCTGAAACCTTTTTATCTTTTTATCCAAGTTTTTCAGCAATTTGAGCCATTACCAGGGGAAGTAGGGGTGCTGAGGGTGCTGCAGTCCTCCCTGGCGTATAGCCTGAGAAAAAATGTGGGGCTGGGGGGTGCGGTCTTAAAAATAAATCAGTGA